>NW_016159665.1:30622-42799 GCF_001687245.7 Rhagoletis zephyria
CGCCTTGGACCAGATCACATAGAACTTGGGGGTGCTTACCTACCGCCGTCAGGGCCAGATCATCAGCGTAGGCAACTACCTGACAGCCTGTGCTCTGTAGCTGCGACAGCAGAGTATTCACCGTTAGATTCCACAGGAGTGTGGAGAGGACACCGCCTTGCGGTGCCGCGGTTTGCATACCTTGTTACCGATACCTCTCCCATCTCCGAGTATATAGTTCTGCAGCCTAGAAGGCGATGAACAAATTCTACCGGAGGGTACTCCAGACCGAGGTTAGTTAGGGCGCGGAGAACAGCTTCTGTGAGAACATTATTGAAGGCACCCTCGATGTTAAGGAATACGCCTTATGCATATTCCTTAAGCGCTAATGCCTTTTCAATGGTGCTGACAATACCATGCAAAGCTGTGTCTACAGACCTGCCTTTCCAATAGGCATGCTGACAGCTAGATAATTTACTTAAATCAATTTCTGTTCGGATCTTCACGTCCAGTAGTCTTTCCAGAACCTTCAGGAAGAAAGATGTAAGGCTAATCGGTCGAAAGTCGCTTGGCTTCACGTGGGATGGTCTGCCGCCCTTGGGAATGAACACAACCTTCGCCAGTGTCCATCCCTTGGGTATGAAGCTAAGTCTGAGACAAGCCTTATAGATTGAAACAAGCATCGGACATAGAATGTCAGACGTTGCCCGAAGTTCGGCAGGGACGATGCCGTCCATGCCTGGAGATTTGTAGGGCTGGAAGGACCTTATGGCCCAATCTACCCTTTCTACATCAATAAAATCTATGAACTCTGAGGAGGGTCCAGAAATTGTGCGAGGGACGCCAGGCTTCTCAGTACACCCTGGAAAGTGGGCACTCATTAGAACCTCAAGCATCTCCTCTTGGGATGATGTCCAGTCGCCATTCGCCTTCTGAATAAACATTGGGTTCGTCGGATTTTTGGCAAGCACTTTGCGCAAGCGATTACCCTCCGATTGTCCCTCTATGCTATCACAATAATCCTTCCAGGAGTCCCTTTGGGCTTTCCTGGTGGCATTCTTAAATTTCTTTAAGGCTGCTTTGTAAGCAGGCCAAGAACCATTACGCTTTGCAGCGTTGAAGAGTTTCCTGCTTTCCTTCCTTAAAGAGGCAATTTCCTTAGTCCACCAGTGTGGCTTCCTCTTTCCTCTCGGAAGCACAATAGGACAGGACGCAGAGAAGGCCGTATTACATGCATTGGTGATGCAACCTACGGCTTCTTCAAATTGTTCCGATGAGCTTAACTCACCGAGAGAAGCAGGGTTTGCGAATAGAGGCTCCGCTTCATCAGATGGTAACAGTAAGCCGAGCCTACTGAGAGAAGCGTCGTTGAGCAGAGACTCCGATAGTACCGTCCTAAACACAGTCCAGTCGGTACGTCTCTTGTTTCTGTACAGAATCGGAGCCGGAGATTCCAAAGAGATTTCGAATGATAGGTACATATGGTCAGAGAATGAGTGGTCGTTTAGTACATGCCATTCCCTAATACTCTCCAAGAAAAAATTGGACGTTAAGGTAATATCTAGTACCTCCTCCCTGTTTGAGGTAACAAAGGTGGGTCTACTACCAATATTACAAATAGCTAGATCATAAGATAATATGAAGTCAAGTAATAACTCACCTCTTGGGTTGATATCGGTAGAACCCCATAACGAGTGGTGCGCGTTTGCATCGGCTCCTACCACTCTTTACCACTCCAGTAACCGAGCAGGGGGGCAGTCTTGGCGATCGTGAGCCATATAGGTTGAGACCAGCCAGAGTTTGGTGGATTTTCCCTCCACATTGATGCTCACCGTGTCTTCATCGCTAAAATGAGTGAGTAAATTATAAGAAATAGTTTTCTTGATTAATATACATGCTCTGATTTTACCTGCCACTGGGGCCGACACAATTTGGTAAGCATCAGAGTTAAGTCCGCAGACCCTGTTTTTTACGACCCAGGGCTCTTGGACAAAAATTAACTCCTCCCCTTTCCTCCGGCGTCCAACGTTGCCGATGCCAGGAACAGGTTCTCGAAATCCCTCGTCCATTGGCCGAAATCAGCCCCGTCTCCAGCAGCGGATTGCGTATCGCTTTCCAATTCTGATGCCGAGTCTGATTCCTCCGCCAGACGAGGGACCACGGGAACCTCCTGGACTTCTTGGCTAGGGGCAGGACCGCTCGAGGCGTTTTCTGCCCTACTCGAAATAAGACCTTCTTCATGTGGCAGATTATCGGGTTCACTCGAGGTGCTTCCCGGCTCAGAAATTTTACCCTCATTCCCTTTCTGGGTTTTGAGAGTGATGGAGTAAAAGCCGTAGCTGATGACTCCATTGCAGTCAGCGAGGATCGGGAGAGATTCCTCGTTAATTACCAGGGTAATATAACGTTGTTGTTCCCTAACCTCACTGACCTTCACTACTCTACAATCGAGGGCTGGTAGTGTGTCGTTGGAGATCTGGATAATCTCCAGAATTCCCTGCGCATTAGCGGGTTCCTCCGGGACCCATAGCCTGGCTCGCGGCCTGCAAGGGATTTCATCCCTATGCACTGCCACTAAGTCAGCGCTGGGCCACAGTTCCCCAAGCGCAGATATGGCCTCCTTATAGAGCCTAGCCGACCTTTCGTCGGCGCACGATACCAATTTAATACGGCCTTGGTATAAGCCAGCGTCGCGAATGACAGGAGCAGGGCCAGGATTCCTTTGGAGAATTTCCTTGTACACCCGGCAGAGACCTACAAGGACAGTCCTCCAATTCTCGGCTGTCAGGTTTCCCTCTGGGTGCCCCCTGTCCATTAGGCACATTTTAAATAGCCTAATATTGGAGCGATTACAATTAGGATTTAGCACAATATATATATATCTTTTTAGGTCGCAACGCGGGTATTCCGACGTAATAATAATAATATAGTTACTTGACACGAATAAAGACGCTCGGGTGTTTTGACGGCGAAAAAGGATGCGTGAAAAACATTTGCGAAAAAAGACACGTAAACATGGATTCAACATCATTCCGGAAAAACTCTTTGGGGAATTCGTATACTCCCAAACATAGTTGACCGCGAAACTAAGTCTTCTTCGTCTTTCTTCCCCGTCAAAGAGGTTAACACGTCTTTCTTTGCCCTCGCCTATGTTAAGAGTTTTTCTTCGCTGGTTACTCTCCTCCTCTGATGTTTCAGAATGTTATTATGCTTTTAAGACAGTTCTGTCTGAGTTTTTTATGAATAACATTCCAATTTTAATGAAAAAGCCTTATAAGTTGCCGTAGTACAATCGAAAACTAAAAAGTCTAAAGAATCTTAGAAATAATTTTTTTTTTTTCAAATGTAAGAAAACTGGTAGCCAAATTTTGTTTGTCAAATACCAGAAATATTNCCTTCACTACTCTACAATCGAGGGCTGGTAGTGTGTCGTTGGAGATCTGGATAATCTCCAGAATTCCCTGCGCATTAGCGGGTTCCTCCGGGACCCATAGCCTGGCTCGCGGCCTGCAAGGGATTTCATCCCTATGCACTGCCACTAAGTCAGCGCTGGGCCACAGTTCCCCAAGCGCAGATATGGCCTCCTTATAGAGCCTAGCCGACCTTTCGTCGGCGCACGATACCAATTTAATACGGCCTTGGTATAAGCCAGCGTCGCGAATGACAGGAGCAGGGCCAGGATTCCTTTGGAGAATTTCCTTGTACACCCGGCAGAGACCTACAAGGACAGTCCTCCAATTCTCGGCTGTCAGGTTTCCCTCTGGGTGCCCCCTGTCCATTAGGCACATTTTAAATAGCCTAATATTGGAGCGATTACAATTAGGATTTAGCACAATATATATATATCTTTTTAGGTCGCAACGCGGGTATTCCGACGTAATAATAATAATATAGTTACTTGACACGAATAAAGACGCTCGGGTGTTTTGACGGCGAAAAAGGATGCGTGAAAAACATTTGCGAAAAAAGACACGTAAACATGGATTCAACATCATTCCGGAAAAACTCTTTGGGGAATTCGTATACTCCCAAACATAGTTGACCGCGAAACTAAGTCTTCTTCGTCTTTCTTCCCCGTCAAAGAGGTTAACACGTCTTTCTTTGCCCTCGCCTATGTTAAGAGTTTTTCTTCGCTGGTTACTCTCCTCCTCTGATGTTTCAGAATGTTATTATGCTTTTAAGACAGTTCTGTCTGAGTTTTTTATGAATAACATTCCAATTTTAATGAAAAAGCCTTATAAGTTGCCGTAGTACAATCGAAAACTAAAAAGTCTAAAGAATCTTAGAAATAATTTTTTTTTTTCAAATGTAAGAAAACTGGTAGCCAAATTTTGTTTGTCAAATACCAGAAATATTTCAAAGAGTTTAACTGTTTGGATAAATTTCTTTACAGGAACTACATACTTGGCGTGGAGTCGAATATTAAATCTAATCCCAAAGCATTTTGGAGATATGTTAAATCTAAATTCTAGTATACCTTCAGCAGTATATCTCGAGGGAAAGTTTGATAGTAACCGTAGTGACGTTGCGAATCTATTAGCTGAATTTTTCAGTTCAAATTTTTCTAGTGACAGGGTTCGTAGTTTCGATCTCGATTGTTCAACTAACTGCCCTCTCAATTTTAGCTCATTGGTTTTGTCTTCGGACGATGTCTCGTATGGGATCGCCAAGCTTAAACAGGCATTAAAAACTGATGTAGATCGCTTTTCTGTATTTTTTATTAAAAACCTACCAGCTTTGGTTTTACCATTACGTATTGTTTTTAATAAGTCTCTTGCCTCAGGTACTTTCATTGACGATTGGAAAGTTACGTATCCTAGTCCCCTGTTTAAAATTGGCAATAAAAATAATGTCTGTAACTATAGACCTATTGCTAAGCTTTCAACTATTTCTAAAGTTTTTGAAAATATTGTTGTGGGAAAGATAAGTTTTGCGACCAAAAGCTTAATCTCCCAAAATCAACATGGTTTTGTGCCCAACCGTTCCACAGTTTCCAACTTAGCGGTTTTCAGTGAATACTGCATTGCGCCCTTTACAAGAGGACTTCAGGTTGACTGTATTTATACAGATTTTTCTAAAGCTTTTGATAAAGTGTCTCATTCTATTTTAATTAGTAAAATAGCTAGCTACGGATTTCAGTCAGTTTTTCTGCAATGGGTTAAATCCTATCTGTCCAACAGGCGATGTGTAGTCACTATTGATAGCACATCTTCCACATCTTTTGTTGCTTCTTCTGGGGTTCCTCAAGGAAGTATTTTAAGCCTTTTACTTTTCGTTGTGTTTATTAACGATGTAAGTACCTGTTTGTCCTTCACTAATTATATGCTATATGCGGATGATCCAAAAATTTTTTCTTCCACAAAAGACCTGAGTGACGTGCATCAACTTCAAACTGATTTGGATAATTTGCATCTTTGGTGTACTAAAAATCACTTTTCTTTGAATATTAAGAAATTCTTCAAAATTACTTTTGAAAAAAATCATAATGTTTTGTTGACTCGTTGCCATATTTGTAACTGCTTCCTAGAATCTGTTGAAGAAACAAAAGATCTTGGCATTATTTTTTCATCGAATTTCACATTTAATAGTCATATTGACCACATTGTTAGAAAATCTTATTCGACTCTATGCTTCGTCAGGCGGAACTGTGCACAATTCTCTGATCCATATACCCTCAAACTGCTATATGCGTCCTTCGTGCGGTCCTCTTTGGAATATGGTACGTTCTATTAGTCGCAATGAGCGTGTTCAGAAAGTGTTCCTTAAATTCGCTTTGCGATCTTTGAATTTTTCTGAACCAACGCCTTCTCATTTGCTTCTAATAAATCTTAAGACCTTAGAGACCTAGGAGATCGGTACTCTCACTCTCCTTTATGTTGTTAGAGGCTCTTTGGATTGTACTTTTTAATTGGACCGTACCAATTTTAATATTCCGCAGAGTAATTTACGTGTCTTTTTACCTTTCTATGAGGGCTATTGTAAAACTGAGAATGCACGTAATGCCCCAGTTCCACGCGCACTTAGTGATTTAAATAAGATCTCGAGTTCTATCTCAATTGATTTTTCCTTTGAAAAATATGTATTTGTTAATATTCTGAACTGTTATTTTTAATTTCCCTATTTAACTAGAGTTCTGTTCTTACATACATTTGTACATGGTATTTATCGAGTGATCTTAGTAATAACTTTCAGTTTGCCTATAGTCTGTAAGAATAAGTATTGTATTTCATAGACTAAGTCAAGTTAAACAAATAAATTGGCCCTTTAACATTAAAAAAAAGATAAAGATCTTGAATAGCACTACAACGTGTTGTGATATAAAATTGTGAGAACGATGCACAGCTGCATGCAAATAAAAAAGAATGAAAAAAATGCATTATTTAAATTGAGGGGCAACATTTTTTTCCATTTTAAACAGTGCAATCGTGTTTCTCCTCTCAGAATCAATAATATTACTGTAATAAAACCAGGGTTTGAAATTGCTTGACTATTTTCAATGCATTCGCAATTGCTTAGCTGTGACTTAAGAAAAACAAACAGCAAACAGAAAAAGCGAAAGGAGACATGATATCATTTGCTTTTCCTTACAACGCAGTTTGTTTTTGCTTAAACAGCACCCAAAGCAAGCAGTTTAGAATAATTTGGTGTTGCTGTAAGCAGTACGTTTGGTGTATTTTCATGTTTGCTTTTTTCCTTGCTGTGTTATTCTCGCAGCCGAAAGCAACTATTTGAGCAAAAGTTGAAAATTTATTATTAGTAAGTTATCTTGTTAGGTTTAATTTTAAAATTTTGTATATTCAAAAGCTACAGTACGCAATATAAATTTACTTTATTTTTATATTTTAGATCTGTGTAATCTTAAAACCGAGATAATGCAAAATGAATCCCGATTGGAAAGTTATCCTCTATCCAAAGGAATATTGGATTTAATATTTTCTTTATTATGTTCATATATGCCTAAAAATCTTGGCGCAGATCACCGAAAGCCAGGGATACAGCCTTACGTAACCTTTGTTGTTGACGAAATTTTTTTTAAATTTTACGACCGGTAAGTATATCTAAACTATTATAAAAATAAGAGAGATTTATTTGTTTATATATAGGGGTAACCTCTAAACATTGTCACTTGTACAAAGCGTTAATAGTCCCAAAGATCATGTCCTGAATTTCGCAGCAACTACAGAGTTCGAAGGATGCGTGAGCGCGTAACAAGTGCTGACACATTGAATGTTTATGTGAGACCGGTGATACCTAAAGTGGTCGAGGTTGACCCGCAGGTTGGCGTGCAAAATATGAGGGTTCATCTGGCTTCGGTAGTAAAGAATAAAAATGTTGGCTTGGCACTACTCAAAAAAATTACGGAGGGAAAAAATCAACATTTTTCGACAATTTTTGACAGGCTGTATTTCGGTGGTCGTATTGAGACTTTAAACAAGCATTTTGAAGGCTTAACGTTCTAATTTTCAGATTTCTTGTCTAAAAATTTCTAGGAGCTACGGTTCGCATGTAGCCCAGACAGAAAGCGAAAAACAACAATATTGCGAATTTGTTTTTTTTTTTAGTTTGTTTAGTGTATAGTGCATTGTATAAAGCTTCCATCTTGCCCCTCACTATAATCAATTCAAGTGCGTAATCAATTTTGATTTCCTCTTTTATGAGTTAAAAAAGAGAGCGCTCTTAGTTTTTCTTTAATACTGCTCAGGTTTTTCGCCTCTATATTTACCTCACACTCCTATGCCACTCAAAATATTACTCATAAAAGAGCGTTCTGCCTTTTTTGCTTATCCAGCTTTCATCACTCAGCGGTTTTAATCGTTGATAAATTCATTAAAGCAGCAGGGAAGGTTCATTGAGCAATCATTTTATTTATGCTCTGAATTTGATGCACCGCACAGTGTTTCGACTATATGGATGCAGGTGGAAATAATAGTACACCTGCACCGATTTCACTGAAACTTGACATGTGCTCTAGTTTTACTTAGAACGAGAGAATTATGAAATTTTGTAAAGATGGAATAATTGCCACGCCCTCTAGTCTTCTGGGCGGAAACATTAAATTTTATCCGATTTCGTTGAAATTTAGTTTGTGGTCTTTATTTTATTACAAAAACCTAAATATAAAATATGGGAAAGATTGGATAACTATAACGTCCAAAATTCACAAAAAATGTAGGCCCAGGCATTAAATGTGATCGAATTTTGGTTAAATCTTGTTTCCTGCTTCCCACTCTCAGAAAACAAAGGTTATACTATAAAATGACGTAGGTGTAAATACTCATTTTTTCCCAATGTCTGGTGAGATTTTTTCATTGCTCGAAAAATTCTTTTCGCGAAATTATGCAAGAAGAAGCTGGTAATCAAAAATTAAGAAAATTAAAAATTACATATACTTGCAAAGTCGCGCGCAAAGATAAAACAATATATTCGAAAACTACATAAAATTCTCTAAAACATTCATCTAATGTCAAGACCTGACGGACCGGTACTCACATTTTTTTTTTACTAATAATCTTTAGCATCTACATTTCAAAGTAAATTTTTTGGTAAGAAAATAGGAAAGTACCTAATAAATGGTAAATACCTTCACCTGAATATTTCACGACATATATAATTGATTACAGTTGGAAAAGGAACACTTTCTTTAAAGGGTTAATCGCCAAAGGCAACTAAATTGATTAGTCGGTATCGCGCCCATTCCCTTTTTTTTCGTTCGTGAAGAAGGGGGGTAAGTAAATAATGTAAAATTTGGTATTTATGACTTTTACTTTTCCCTCTCTAAGCCCAACCGGGTTTTTTATCAACGGTCACCATGACTTTTTTCTACCTGCCTCCATATAGTCGAAACACTGTGCGTCGCTTGCTTGGTTGTTTCTCATAGCTTTTTCTAGAGGCGCTCTTTCCTCTATTATCAGTTTATGAATTAAAAATTTGGCGAAATAAGCCGTGCGGTTTTGTTGTTTAAAGTTTTGTGTTTAAAACCGTAAGTGATAAATATTTTTCCCATCACTTTATAACTCGGAGCGATGTAAATACACATGATGCCGTCAATACGAACATATACTCCTCACGCAAATTTATGACTGAGCGAAATATGTGACTAGTTTATAGTAAAGAGAATGTAAATAACGCTAGCGCTCTGAGTGTTTGAAATTGGAGCGCTCTTAGAAATATAACTCCTCAGGGTGAGAGCGTATTTTGATGGCTTTACGGACTCTGTTTTTAGAAGGTCAGCGACTGCTACTTGTAAAAACTTGCATATTTCATCGTTCGATCTAATCTTCACAATTATTTTGGCGAGCTTTGAGAATATGGTAGAAATGTAGCAGCGCCCCCGTTGCCAGAAATTTTGTCAACTGACGCCACAGTGGGGACCTCCCTCTTGCTTTGCTACCACCAGCGGGTTCCAAGTTGAATACTTTCAAAGCTGGAGCGTCGGTGTGCATGCGAAGGACATGGCCAAGCTAGAGGACTATGTCTTTATCGTTGGGAAGCTCATACAGCTCTTCGTTTCATCGTCGACGCAAAAAGGCCCGTGAATCATCTGCAGAATCTTTATCCCAAAAACTAAACCGCCTCATCAGATGTTTTCATTGTCCATGTCTTTATTGACTTCCAAGTAAATAATCATATTTCTTGGCTATACCTACGCAAAAGCGCATTAACAAAAGACCGATTTGATTCAACACGTATTTCTTTCAAACGTTTATTCCTCAGTTCTTGTAGGGTATTCGATGAAACCGTATTCTGAAGTAAACGAAGTCTGTTGCTCCGACATTTGTTTAATAATAAATATGCGCGTTGGATCGAAATGGAAGCGAACAGTAATACAAATTTATTATAGTAATAACTCCAATTAAAAACGGGCTGTATAAAGAAACCCAGCAAACTTCGCGTTAAAAACAAATTCGGGAATATAGGCACAAGAAAAGCTGCTATCCCATTGCTTTCTGCAGCTGGACAGACCAAATTCAAACTTGCCATTATGCCTAATTGAGAAATATAGCAAGATTCTTGAGCCAGTGGCCAACGGAAAACCTGTATAAAATTAAGTGTGCTGAGCATATAAAAGAAATCATAACAAAAATAAAAGAACACAGGAAATACGTTCACAATCACTCTGTATAGCTTTTAGAATCAGCAAGGAATGAAACTGAACTCTTGAGTATTGAATTACATCTCCCTAGAATCGACAAAACATTGTGAATGTTACTTTCTTCATATGAATTATATCACATTTTTTGTTGAATTGTATGTTTTTGGAATAAACAAAGTTCTTGTTTCTTCTGTCAGTAAACTGTTTTTATTACAAATGGTATAAATGAGCAATGGGAAATATGGCAAAATTTGTTTTATATCCAACCTTTGTTGGAAATAAAGCAAAAGTCAGATTTTGGTATTATTTCCCATTTAAATGTGAAATTAAGCAAATTTTGCGTTATTGCCGTTTGTGTTCTTTCTCCCACCGTTTTATTTACCGTTATTACACCCTTTCAAATCGCTTTCTTCGGAAACATGTATTTTGATTACGCGGTCGGATACACCCAGAAAATGGTTTAGTTATAATTGCCAAGATTTGGTGACCAAATTGCATAGTTGGATATGGCGAAATAAATATCTCCTTGGCGAAAGTCTGCAATTTACTTGAGCATTTTTTTGAACAAATGTATATCTGCTATCTTGATCCGACAATATTTTTAGTTGACCCAGTCATTGTTGGGTAAAAATATACAGTTCTTTGGTTGATGCAAGTTTAATCCTTTATTATTGCCAAAATGATTGAGTTTGGTTCAAATAAAAATTTACTCAATGGTTATTGTGTTTATTAGAGTGTTTATTTTCTTATTTTAAGTGAAATTAATATTAAGCATACAAAATACATACATACATACATAAATATTTATTAGTGTAAATTATAAATTTACGGTGGTAAGAATTTACTAAAAAGAAACGAAAATATCTGCTGGTAGTGCTTGTTTAAGTACATTGCTTTGATTTTTATTGGTTAAATACACACTTGTAAATTATAACTAAGTTGCATTTTATATCTATTGACAAACAACTCCCGGCGATAGTAAAACTGAAACTGAAACAAATAAGTTTGCGCATGTCATAGCCATATCTAAATTATAGTGTAAAGATCAGTATATCCAGTAAAAAAACTGTGGTGAAGTCCTTTATGGGGATAAAGTTTCCAGAGATGAAGTTTTAGGTAGCACACAATTTCTTACACGCATGGTTGCTTTTCAGCACTCATGAAAGAAACTTAAGAAATATTTGAAAAAAAAAAGTTCATATAGTACATTAATTTTGGAAAGAAATACCATATAATGTATGTACTCTGGTTAATAATATCAAAAAATGTATTAGAACCACCGTTTAATGTTATATTTGATACAAATTAATATGGCTGCCCCGAACGCTCTGCTCCTTGCCCCTGAATAATACGTTTACTTAAAATTACATCCCTGGTCCTTGTTCTTTCTGTATCGCATCGTGGTGAATTCACATTTCTCAGAAATTTGACAACAAAACAAAGCGAGTATTTTATTTGCTAATTTTTGCGATTTCTATTGTTTAATGTAAATTTATGTCTTTTTAGGATATGTCGAGCCAACAAAGAAGGCGCAGTTGGAAAATTGAGTAATTAGTAATGAAGTAGCAGGCATATTTGGAAAATTATGCCGATAAGCAGGATGGAATTTGGGAAAGTAAGTGCATGGTTGCAGTATATCTATGTATAAAAAGTATTTAATTAAATTGTTTATAGAAATGTTATAAATCGAGTGGCTCATTTACGATGTGCTCCAAACATTTGGCGAACTTTTTTTCGCCTTTTCAACGTGCTAAGTAACAAGTTAAGAGGACTGCCATCACGGCCGGTAAGAAACCGCAAGCAAAGGGCAGACAACCTTCCAGGAAGCTGCCTCCTGTCCCCGAGTCGAAGCTGCAGTTCAGCAAGAGCAGGTCAGCAAATTGCTACCCTGATCAAACGTAAACTAAAGCGCTCTGCTGTGATTGCACTCCGTAAACGTGAAAACTTGGTGCATGCTGAGAAATATCAAACAAGAAAACTCCGTGATGGACGCCGTGAGATGGAGGAGCGCTGTGTGTCAAAGAAATGCGGCCAATTCGACGGGCCTGAAAAATCCAAATTGGCTTTTGTGAGCCGCATCCGCGGTTTCAACAAAGTTGCATAAA
>NW_016159665.1:44209-44757 GCF_001687245.7 Rhagoletis zephyria
AAGTTGCCTTTTCACGGGTCGATTTCTGTCGACTGGAAAATTTACTTAAGATATCGACTAGCCAAAACGCTTACATAAAGGCAGCTTAAATAACGATCAAATTAATCATCCCCTTTGAGATGGGACNCGTTCAAATTAATCATCCCCTTTGAGATGGAAAATACCAATAACCATTTCATAATTTCGAAAATTATTCCATTTATATTTGTTCTTGCATTTTCCACACCACTTGTGAGTTATGCTTTTACGCGCGTTACCGATTTTTTTTTTAATGTGCTCGGTTGCCCAGGAGGCCTATTTTCACCTTTACAACTTAACTTAAACAGAATTAAAACTAAAGCATGCAATATATAAAGAAAATTAAAAGTTGTCTTACATCTAGTAAACTTACAAAATTGCACATTAAATTCATTTTTCTTTATAAAATAGAATTAAATATCACAATTCCGTTGAAGTGTATACATATGTACATATTTACAAAATGTGGTCTGTTTGCACCCACAGTAAGTTCCCATGAAGCCTAGCCTAAATTCAGAACTGAAAAAAAA
>NW_016159665.1:44941-45052 GCF_001687245.7 Rhagoletis zephyria
TTATTCCTGGTATTTAGTAAAAATCATTCATCTCAATACTAATATATGAAATGAAAGTAAATAAAAATCTACGAATACATTTCATGAATAGTTTGTCATAGTTATTATTAA
>NW_016159665.1:45077-73144 GCF_001687245.7 Rhagoletis zephyria
ATCTAATGTCAAGACCTGACGGACCGGTACTCACATTTTTTTTTTACTAATAATCTTTAGCATCTACATTTCAAAGTAAATTTTTTGGTAAGAAAATAGGAAAGTACCTAATAAATGGTAAATACCTTCACCTGAATATTTCACGACATATATAATTGATTACAGTTGGAAAAGGAACACTTTCTTTAAAGGGTTAATCGCCAAAGGCAACTAAATTGATTAGTCGGTATCGCGCCCATTCCCTTTTTTTTTCGTTCGTGAAGAAGGGGGGTAAGTAAATAATGTAAAATTTGGTATTTATGACTTTTACTTTTCCCTCTCTAAGTCCAACCGGGTTTTTTATCAACGGTCACCATGACTTTTTTCTACCTGCCTCCATATAGTCGAAACACTGTGCGATCGCTTGCTTGGTTGTTTCTCATAGCTTTTTCTAGAGGCGCTCTTTCCTCTATTATCAGTTTATGAATTAAAAATTTGGCGAAATAAGCCGTGCGGTTTTGTTGTTTAAAGTTTTGTGTTTAAAACCGTAAGTGATAAATATTTTTCCCATCACTTTATAACTCGGAGCGATGTAAATACACATGATGCCGTCAATACGAACATATACTCCTCACGCAAATTTATGACTGAGCGAAATATGTGACTAGTTTATAGTAAAGAGAATGTAAATAACGCTAGCGCTCTGAGTGTTTGAAATTGGAGCGCTCTTAGAAATATAACTCCTCAGGGTGAGAGCGTATTTTGATGGCTTTACGGACTCTGTTTTTAGAAGGTCAGCGACTGCTACTTGTAAAAACTTGCATATTTCATCGTTCGATCTAATCTTCACAATTATTTTGGCGAGCTTTGAGAATATGGTAGAAATGTAGCAGCGCCCCCGTTGCCAGAAATTTTGTCAACTGACGCCACAGTGGGGACCTCCCTCTTGCTTTGCTACCACCAGCGGGTTCCAAGTTGAATACTTTCAAAGCTGGAGCGTCGGTGTGCATGCGAACGACATGGCCAAGCTAGAGGACTATGTCTTTATCGTTGGGAAGCTCATACAGCTCTTCGTTTCATCGTCGACGCAAAAAGGCCCGTGAATCATCTGCAGAATCTTTATCCCAAAAACTAAACCGCCTCATCAGATGTTTTCATTGTCCATGTCTTTATTGACTTCCAAGTAAATAATCATATTTCTTGGCTATACCTACGCAAAAGCGCATTAACAAAAGACCGATTTGATTCAACACGTATTTCTTTCAAACGTTTATTCCTCAGTTCTTGTAGGGTATTCGATGAAACCGTATTCTGAAGTAAACGAAGTCTGTTGCTCCGACATTTGTTTAATAATAAATATGCGCGTTGGATCGAAATGGAAGCGAACAGTAATACAAATTTATTATAGTAATAACTCCAATTAAAAACGGGCTGTATAAAGAGACCCAGCAAACTTCGCGTTAAAAACAGAATTCGGGAATATAGGCACAAGAAAAGCTGCTATCCCATTGCTTTCTGCAGCTGGACAGACCAAATTCAAACTTGCCATTATGCCTAATTGAGAAATATAGCAAGATTCTTGAGCCAGTGGCCAACGGAAAACCTGTATAAAATTAAGTGTGCTGAGCATATAAAAGAAATCATAACAAAAATAAAAGAACACAGGAAATACGTTCACAATCACTCTGTATAGCTTTTAGAATCAGCAAGGAATGAAACTGAACTCTTGAGTATTGAATTACATCTCCCTAGAATCGACAAAACATTGTGAATGTTACTTTCTTCATATGAATTATATCACATTTTTTGTTGAATTGTATGTTTTTGGAATAAACAAAGTTCTTGTTTCTTCTGTCAGTAAACTGTTTTTATTACAAATGGTATAAATGAGCAATGGGAAATATGGCAAAATTTGTTTTATATCCAACCTTTGTTGGAAATAAAGCAAAAGTCAGATTTTGGTATTATTTCCCATTTAAATGTGAAATTAAGCAAATTTTGCGTTATTGCCGTTTGTGTTCTTTCTCCCACCGTTTTATTTACCGTTATTACACCCTTTCAAATCGCTTTCTTCGGAAACATGTATTTTGATTACGCGGTCGGATACACCCAGAAAATGGTTTAGTTATAATTGCCAAGATTTGGTGACCAAATTGCATAGTTGGATATGGCGAAATAAATATCTCCTTGGCGAAAGTCTGCAATTTACTTGAGCATTTTTTTGAACAAATGTATATCTGCTATCTTGATCCGACAATATTTTTAGTTGACCCAGTCATTGTTGGGTAAAAATATACAGTTCTTTGGTTGATGCAAGTTTAATCCTTTATTATTGCCAAAATGATTGAGTTTGGTTCAAATAAAAATTTACTCAATGGTTATTGTGTTTATTAGAGTGTTTATTTTCTTATTTTAAGTGAAATTAATATTAAGCATACAAAATACATACATACATACATAAATATTTATTAGTGTAAATTATAAATTTACGGTGGTAAGAATTTACTAAAAAGAAACGAAAATATCTGCTGGTAGTGCTTGTTTAAGTACATTGCTTTGATTTTTATTGGTTAAATACACACTTGTAAATTATAACTAAGTTGCATTTTATATCTATTGACAAACAACTCCCGGCGATAGTAAAACTGAAACTGAAACAAATAAGTTTGCGCATGTCATAGCCATATCTAAATTATAGTGTAAAGATCAGTATATCCAGTAAAAAAACTGTGGTGAAGTCCTTTATGGGGATAAAGTTTCCAGAGATGAAGTTTTAGGTAGCACACAATTTCTTACACGCATGGTTGCTTTTCAGCACTCATGAAAGAAACTTAAGAAATATTTGAAAAAAAAAAGTTCATATAGTACATTAATTTTGGAAAGAAATACCACATAATGTATGTACTCTGGTTAATAATATCAAAAAATGTATTAGAACCACCGTTTAATGTTATATTTGATACAAATTAATATGGCTGCCCCGAACGCTCTGCTCCTTGCCCCTGAATAATACGTTTACTTAAAATTACATCCCTGGTCCTTGTTCTTTCTGTATCGCATCGTGGTGAATTCACATTTCTCAGAAATTTGACAACAAAACAAAGCGAGTATTTTATTTGCTAATTTTTGCGATTTCTATTGTTTAATGTAAATTTATGTCTTTTTAGGATATGTCGAGCCAACAAAGAAGGCGCAGTTGGAAAATTGAGTAATTAGTAATGAAGTAGCAGGCATATTTGGAAAATTATGCCGATAAGCAGGATGGAATTTGGGAAAGTAAGTGCATGGTTGCGTATATCTATGTATAAAAAGTATTTAATTAAATTGTTTATAGAAATGTTATAAATCGAGTGGCTCATTTACGATGTGCTCCAAACATTTGGCGAACTTTTTTTCGCCTTTTCAACGTGCTAAGTAACAAGTTAAGAGGACTGCCATCACGGCCGGTAAGAAACCGCAAGCAAAGGGCAGACAACCTTCCAGGAAGGTGCCTCCTGTCCCCGAGTCGAAGCTGCAGTTCAGCAAGAGCAGGTCAGCAAATTGCTACCCTGGTCAAACGTAAACTAAAGCGCTCTGCTGTGATTGCACTCCGAAAACGTGAGAACTTGGTGCATGCTGAGAAATATCAAACAAGAAAACTCCGTGATGGACGCCGTGAGATGGAGGAGCGCTGTGTGTCAAAGAAATGCGGCCAATTCGACGGGCCTGAAAAATCCAAACTGGCTTTTGTGAGCCGCATCCGCGGTTTCAAATCAAAAAGTGCGTAGTTTTACAGTTCTGTCTTCGCCACATTAAGGGCCGGTTTCTCCATCTCTGGTTAACACTAACTCCCCGGTTAAACATTGTTATCGACGTTCTAACTCCATGCATATAACAGGGAGTCGATAAGGTCGGTAACGATGTTTACCGGGGGATTAGTGTTAACCGGAGATAGAGAAACCGGCCCTAAAACGGTGTGTTCAACAAATTGAGCAAGGCAACCATTAATATGCTACGTATGCCGAACCCTATATGGGGTTATCCAAATCTTAAATCAGTTCGTGAATTGATGTACAAACGTGGAATGGTCAAGCGTGTCCCAATCTCTGCTTTGTGATCGAACGCAAATTTCGCGAAGCGCACGAAATTCAGTGCGTTGATTCACTTCACTTCAAGAAAGCCCCCAACTTCCTGTTGCTATTCAAGCTCAACACATCAACCCGAGGCTGGCGCAAGAAGGCTAATCACTACGTTGAGGTTGGTGATTTCGGTAGCCGTGAGGATAAGATCGACAAATTGCTGCACAAGATGGCTTAAAGAAATTGTTGTTTTGTATTTAAGGCGACAATATAATTTGGCACATCTTCAAAAGACGCCCAAGCAAAAAAAAAAAAAGAAAATTAAAAAATTCCTGAAGTTGCCTTTTCACGGGTCGATTTCTGTCGACTGGAAAATTTACTTAAGATATCGACTAGCCAAAACGCTTACATAAAGGCAGCTTAAATAACGATCAAATTAATCATCCCCTTTGAGATGGGACATACCAATAACCATTTCATAATTTCGAAAATTATTCCATTTATATTTGTTCTTGCATTTTCCACACCACTTGTGAGGATGCTTTTACGCGCGTTACCGATTTTTTTTTTTAATGTGCTCGGTTCCCCAGGAGGCCTATTTTCACCTTTACAACTTAACTTAAACAGAATTAAAACTAAAGCATGCAATATATAAAGAAAATTAAAAGTTGTCTTACATCTAGTAAACTTACAAAACTTGCACATTAAATTCATTTTTCTTTATAAAATAGAATTAAATATCACAATTCCGTTGAAGTGTATACATATGTACATATTTACAAAATGTGGTCTGTTTGCACCCACAGTAAGTTCCCATGAAGCCTAGCCTAAATTCAGAACTGAAAAAAAAACGAACAAATGGGGTCGGAAACTACTAGCCCTAAAAGCATAATGTGGAAAATGTTTGAAGAGCTGCGAAATTGTATTGCAATAATAAAAATAACAGTGCATAAATTGGAAAAATGGCTTTTGTTTTGCTTTATAATTTTTGGGAATATTGGTTCAGATGGAATTTTTTTATTTGTTTGGTTTTTCAGCTCGTTAATGATGCACCCAGGGTTCCATTTACTGTCTATGAAAATATGTCATGAATCGTTCCAAAATTAGCTCCGAGCAACTAAAAGTTGGTTAAGCTTAAATGAAATAGTTTTTTATTATTCCTGGTATTTAGTAAAAATCATTCATCTCAATACTAATATATGAAATGAAAGTAAATAAAAATCTACGAATACATTTCATGAATAGTTTGTCATAGTTATTATTAAATACAGACATAACTTGGTCGGGCGTTGGTGCTGACGTATATAGAATTAATGAGTTAGAGAGAGATAAATATACAAGCTCAAGCGCTAATTTAGGTATACTTGTATACCTGTTACTCGTCTGGCATATACTCCAACTGCGAAAATAATGACAATTATAATCTATTTAGATGCATATTATAGGTAAATATTATATCGTCGCCTGGATAAAAGATTGTCACAAGTTACTTTCGGTAACTCACAATTGAAGTTTGGAATGCAATTTCTCAGGAACTAGACTACAGATTTTCTCCAAAGTGTCGGAGAATGCTATGTACTAGTTCATGAAATTCTTAAATTGTTTTATTTTTTTAGTTTAGTGTCAACCATTTATGAGTTTAATAAATTTTTGTCGAATACGATATTTGTCAAAAAATTTGCAGTCAGTTTCAATGATATACGCCAAAATGTGATAACAATTTTTATAAATTAACGATACTTTTTACTAATCAGCCTAATCGTGAGTTTCGCCCGAACCAAATTTCGCCAACAGTTTTTTCATCCACCTGTAGTGAATACACGCAAACGAAAAGTAAAAAGTGACCCGGTTCTAGAAAATGAAACTCATGATAAAGCTGAATATGTCGGAAACTAAAGAAGAACAGATAACTCTATTTGAAAGATTTTGATTAGTTTAGTACGACAGCAATACTAACGCAATTTGTACCAAATAACCGAAAACATTTTAGTCAATTACTCGGAAACTAAAGAAGATATCCAAAAACCACACATTGTCAAAATGACGCTTCCGGCAATTTTCCATCCAAGCGACGATATTTGAATGTTACTCGCATATTTTCGAGCCTGTATGTAAATTTTCGGGAGAAAGGTTAAAAAGTATATTCATCTGCTGAAAAGATATTTTCGCAGATTCACAATTTATTTAAAATAAATCTATCAGCCCTATCTCCAATTCCATGTGAATAAATCTCTCCAGTGCTTAAATAATTTTCACCACAATAAATAGCTGCACAACACCCTAATTGCCGAAAAAGCGTTGCTTGCAACACTAGTCCTTTATGGGGACCAAACTTGGTGAAAAAAAAGCTAAGTTTGTTTACTGGATATACTGAGGTGTAAAGATCATTAAATTTTTGTGTAATAAATTCGAATTTGTAAGTGGCTGCTAAGAGGTCACGTTGACTTTTGATACTTTTTTCGCTAACATTTCGAGCACATCTGCATGCTACATCGGAAATAAAAGCTTTACGCGAGCTCGGGCTCAACTGGTCTCTTGCAAATTTTATTAGCTTTCATTATATTAATCAAATTGAGTGAAAAATGCAGGCCCCATTGTGAACACTAAATGCCAGTTTTGAACCACTGTCCATCAGTAGCTCAACACACAGTCTCATTAGCCGGGTTTACACGATCCCGCATGTGTGACAACATGGTGTGATAGCTATCAATGCTCGATCGTGCAAAGCTAAAACAACCGCTTGACACACAAGTTGGCTAGCTTACAAAAATTGTTGATTCCTTACAGTTATGTTCCCCTCAAATCATGTCACACATGTTGGATCGTGTAAACCCAGCTCTTCACTGAATCTTTTTAATGTGTTCGTATGCCAGCCACTGCTCTAGCGCATTCCTTAGGGGCACGGTTGCCACACACTTAGAAAAAATGCTACCAATATTTTTTAAAAAGATTACCAAAAAGTTACCAAAAGTATTAAGAGCATTTTTTCTTTTGTAATAAAC
The DNA here is from genome assembly GCF_001687245.7 of Rhagoletis zephyria. NCBI lineage: Eukaryota > Metazoa > Arthropoda > Insecta > Diptera > Tephritidae > Rhagoletis > Rhagoletis zephyria. Next base: position 52,117 of record NW_016159665.1, read on the forward strand.
GATGGGCGTTACATTTACACCTTCGAGCTTATATGAGAGTTGCCACACAACTTTTTTATTTATCTATCGATTATCTTTGTTAATAGCTTAACTTCATCATAAAATAATTAAAAAAACTTTTATTTTTATAATTTTTTCCCCATTAACGGGCGCTGTAGAAGTTAAATGTGAAAGACCTGTCCAAAACTGTTTAAAATTACTTTAAAACACATCCACCTTTTTTTTACAAGCGAAGAAACCTATTTTTATTTTCAGTACAGTTTCTAAAGTGGAACCACTTTTTTAGCTGAATAAAGATAAATTGCAAATATCTTGAAAACCTGTCTACAGGAAAAAAAACTATTCCACTTTCGGAATCAAAGCAGCAGAACAAAAATTAAAAGTCGTGATCCAGTGAAGTCATTGATTTATAGATTTTCACCCCTTTGGACCAATTCCTTGTATTTTTATTTGGTTAAATTTAAACATATTTTATGACCAATTTCTCTGTTTTTTAAAGCAATTTTAACCAGGGACCCTAACGGTTATAACTTTTATTATAAAAATCACTTCTTAATCGTTATTAACTGATTTTTTGCTCAAAACATAACGGTTATTTTTTGAGCTTTATTTTTTACTCAGAAAATAATCGTTATGTTTTGAGTTTTATTTTTTGCTCGGAAAATAATCGTTAGGTTTTAAGTTTTATTTTTTGCTCGGAAAATAATAAAGTTTTGTCATTGTTATTGTGGCTTATTAACATTTTTATTTTTAATATTTTTATTGAGCTTTGTACCACGATTGTTTATTATGAAAAATTTAGAAAGCANAGCTGCACTTGATAGTAGTTGGTTGAATAAGGAAAATGAATTAGCAACAAGAGTTTACGGGATGTACATAGCTCAGTGGTTAACGCTTCTGACTTTGAACATCGAATTCGCAGGTTCGATCCCTGCTGAAGTCTAGAAAAAGAAGTCTGATGAGGAGATGTGGTGATCTCCGAAATAGTGCTATAACTTCTACCGCTTAGACTTTGTTGCTTTCTCAATTTTTCCTAATAAACAATCGTGGTACAAAGCTCAATAAAAATATTAATAATAAAGTTTTATTTTTTGCTCGGAAAGTAATGGTTACGTTTTTTGCTCGGTTACGTTTTAAGTTTTATTTTTTGATCGGAAAATAATCGTTATTTCTTGAGTTTTATTTTTTGCTCAGAAAATAAAAATTAATTTTTACGTATGCGTATGCGCGCTTGTGAATATACAGGGAGCGGCTGCATTGAACTTTTAACGCCACTGTTGGTGGGTAATGAAAATACAGAGAGCAAGATACAAGGGCAGAAACAAAAATAAGGACAACGACAAAACCACAGCCACCGTATTGAAGGATGAATGATAAAGATGAAGTACAGGACAAAGTTAAAGATAAATAAAAAGACAAGGATAAAGATAATGATGAAGATGAAGATGAACATGAAGATGAAGATGAACATGAAGATGAAGATGAACATGAACATGAATACGAGGCGTTGTAGAGGCTTCTAAATTTGAAAGACCGCAGGCTACACTATGATCCTAGCTGCTCATGGCAGATGTGTATAGTCATAAATCTATCAACAAAAACAAATTCATTCAATAAGAAATTAGCTGTGTGTATTAGGCTGGGTAGAATTTATGTGGGGGTAAATAAAAGCCATTTGTAATAGTAATATTATGTTGTCTTAAATTTAACCCAATTGTTACTGGCAACGAAATATTAATTTAAAATTTATCTTTAGCCCGCGCAATTGATTCAAAGTGTAGGAATTTCGAAAAGGGAACTTTGGCTCGCAATATCTATGGAATGCGTTAATTGTTATAAATAGGGCGATATATCAAATTAAAGGTTATAAAATTTAATATCTCACGTTCATATATCATTTTTTAATAAGACTACAAGTTTTTAAGATATTAAGATAAAACTTACAAAAACGATTTTTCCCTTATGAATTTTCAATTCTTCACTACTTCAGCAACCAAATGAAAAATATAAATAAGAAACGAGATTTATTTCAAACGTTTTCATGTTTTCGGATGTTTATATAATATTGAAAGGACCATAGATTTAGTCACGCCGATTTTGTCAGTTTTCAAAATCCTGCCGAACGAAGTCAAACATGTATTGTCCAAGATTAGGAGTCGTTACTGATTTATTTACTGTTACTGATTTATGATACTAATATTATGAAAATCGTTTACATTATAAAAAAATTATTTAATTAATTAAAGAAATGTTGAACCAAAATTTTTGTTAACTTCCTATATTTGCAATTGTATTATATGCATAAATGTAAACTAGTTAGTGTTTCTAGAAGTTGTACCTGCTCATTGTTTTCATACTCATTTACATAAACAAAATTTTTCCACGAGGATGGAAAATAATAGCTTTTCTATTAGAGCTACCGAAATTGTTCCTAAATTTGCAAAAATTGGCAAACTATATAGCTAATATTAAAAAAAGATTAGAATATTTGAAACCAGCGACCTAAATACACCCCAGAAATATGAATGCTGTTCTTTGCATCTTTTGACCAAAGACCAGTGCAATTATCAACAAAGCAATTACAATTGGTTGAAAAACGTATAAGTTTGAGATTAACGATAAGCTAAAGAGCTGCGAGAAATGATATTTTACTTTATCTTTAGCGCTAACGGATTCATTATCTAATAATATGCACCAAACCTTTTTGCCGAACCTAGAATTTTTAACAAGAATTTGTCTTATTCGACTAGTATGCTGTGTGTCACTGTTAAACACTGTATCACAAATAAAATAAAAGACTAATATTTTGCAGGCTTGTTGACTTCATCACCAAGGGATTTGATAAAAATTAGATTTTCGACCCGCCCTAGTGTGTATGTAACTCTGCCGCAGATATTGTATGATATTCAAAAATATTTGAATGTATTTAAGCATTTTGTCTGAAAGTTACCAAATGAGATCGGAAGTTACCAAATTACCAAAGAGAATAAAAGTTACCAATTTTGGTAACATTGTACCAAACTGGCAACCGTGCTTTGGGGTGGCTCACAAACATGAATATTTTCCGCTCTCAAAACAAATAGCGCTTGCTTAAACAAACATTTGGTAACTATGACTACACTACTACATTTGTTGATGAGAGAAAGCCTATATCGTTGGCTTAGTGTGGAAACGTGCTAAGTCCATGTTTTTTTAATTTTTCAGGAGAGAATAATATTTTAATATTATTATATCAATATTTTCCTAATCTGTAAATGCAGTTTTCTTCCTTAGTTCGTCCTGTTTAGTACCAATAATCGGCCAATTTCAAAATAAAGCTGTTGTTTTTTTATAGGCTATTTTGGGACTTACTACATTTTCTCTTTATGGTTTTGTTCTTTTAATGTGGACTTTGCACATTTTCTATCAACCTGTTTTTCATTATTTTTTTTTTTATGTTAAAGCCTATATGGGCAAATCTAAAAAACAGGTAACCCTTGAGTTATTTAGCTTTATTTTCATCGTTGTAAACTATATTAAGCTGGTTGTTTTGGATATAACTCATAGACGTATACTTGAGGCATCAAAAAAATTTAATCAATTTGTTGCATGACTTTTGAGTTATAGGTGTTTTAATTAAAAAATAATATTAAAATCAAGTTAATTTTTTATGTAATTTTTAAGAGGTGAAAAATCAATTATGTCATAACTTTTTAAGCACACCCTGTACTGGTTTGAAATTTGATTTGCTATTAGTACTTATGCGTACACTTCATATGTGGTTGGTAACTAAGGTGTGCTTTAAAAAATAACTAAATGCCAAGTAACTCAAAGTGTGTAACAACTACTTTTCATAATTTTCATAATTTTCCGTTTATCGCGTATAGTTTTTGAAGCATTTCATTTTAAAAACCTTTTAAGTATGTACTACGAATGATTTGATACCTTAGCAAGAGGTGTGGTCTCAGAATATACCGACTTTTAAAGATAAAATATTCTTCGATCTTGAGCGTAATTCTTATTTCAAAAACATACTAATTCCAGGCATATTTGAAAAATATGTCAAACCGATCTAAATCACTTTGTAACTACTAGTCCGTATAACTTTACATATACCTGTAAAATTTTTCAAACAAAATTTCACTAGAAGTGTGTAAAAGCCTGATTTAATACTTTTAACGATGATAGCTCTTGTAGCGAGAATATTTCGAGCGAGGTATCAAATCAACTTTTTTCGACAAAGGTTCTGATAGTTGCTCTTACTCTATTGGAACCTTCTGTATTCAATTTCGTCCCCAGTTTTGCCAGATTTGCTCCACTTTTCGAGATAGCGGCACTTAAAACTTTGCTTAAATTTGAACTATTTTATAAATAACTAAGTGCTTCAAAAGTTAGACGATGAATAAATATTTAGATCGCTGAAATAGAAAACAAAAAAGTTTGGTTCAAATAGCGCTGTGCAAGTTGTGAATTTGAGCAAAGATTTAGAATGTTGAACACACTTAATTGGGTCGTTATAAATTCAATGGCATCCCTCGTTTTACCAGATTGCCTCCGGTTTTCGAGACAACGGTGCTTGAAAATTTTATTAAAATTTAACAATTTTTTAAATAACTTCCCCAGTTTTGAAGTCATTTTCCTGAAATTTTGCACATGACTGTTTTTTATATTACCTTAACTATTCCTTAAAATTATCGAAATAGGTTCACCTTAACATATAGCTCCCATAAAATTTACTCAGATATGTGTTTTGAGTGCTATATGTTAAAGTGAACCTATTTCAATGATTTTCTCTCGGTAGAAAGGTATTTTCCCACTATTTTTATTTATGTGCAAAAAAGTCATTCGTGTCCCATTTTTTTTAAGTACCAACAAATCTTAATTCAACTTTGAATGATGACCTTTTTCTTTCATCCTTTGAATGAGCTTATTAGCAAAGAAATAAAAAGGGTGAGAAAATACCTTTCCAATGATAGGTTCAGTTATTCAAGTTTTTCTTAAGCCAATCTGTGAAAAAAGTTAAAAGATAGCATCAAAAATCTCATTATTACGATTCCGTTCAATTTTTTTTTTATATTATTTTTTAAATATTTTTATGTAAATTTTTTAAGCTTCAACCGTTGTGTCATTTAAGGGTTTTTTTTCAGAAAACATCATTAAGAAACTATTTTTATTCATAAAAAACTCTACTTTTGGAGGTATTTTCATATCGATCCAGCTGGCTAAAATTTTTAATTTTTTCCAAAATATTTTGGTGGGCGTCTTAAAATATAATAGATTTTATAATTCCAACGGAAAAAGAGTACCGATTTTTTTTTGTATGGGGAGTGATGCAGTCTAACGTTTCCTGGTCGGGTGGGAAGCTTCGAGCTTTGTACAAATTTGTATCGCTCATCACTAATTGCTGGTCGATTGTCCTAGTAAACATTTATGTATTAATTATTAATTCATTTATTACTTTGTATACTTTGATTAACATATAAAATATATCTTTCTCAATTTACTTTAAACAGACAATATAAAAATTCTACAGAAAAATGGGAAATAGGATGGAAATGCTTGAAGATAGTAAATTATATAATTCAAAAATATGAGCCAAAAGTTAATGATTTTGTAGAACAGGAAGATGAAAGTCCGCCTTTGGGATATTATATAATGCTGCAATTGCAAAAGAAGTCTCATTTATTGAATCTTATTCTTTTAATAATCGACGACGCATGTCAGCATCTTGATGAATATGAACGCTTTAATGAGAGAGAAGTGCTTGAAGAATGTTCTCTTCTTAGTCTTACAATAATAGAAGAAGGCTTAATCAAACAGACGGAATTTTTAAATTTACATATTACCGCAAATAGCCCAGGTATACTTTTTGGCCTAAACAAAATGCTTTTAGATGTTAATCCTAGAAGCCAACGGCCGGATCATCTCTTAAACATAACGAAATTTGTAATGTACTGTAGCTGGCTACCTAAACACTCGCTTGCTGCTGTCAATATACTCAATATGGTGTCGAGAATGCCGAATATATCAAGCCAAATATTGGACGTTTTTATTTCCAACGGACATATATATGATGAAATTCGTCAAGGTTTTGTTGATTGCTTAGATATGGAAACAAATTCAATAACAAATACTACGCGGTGGACGTCAAATAACTTCCACTCTTCCTATAAAATTCACATTAAAATCAAAACTGTAATCATCGATTTGCTCAGAAATTGCATATTACAACCATATCCAAATATCGGGCTATACCTTCTGGGATTTGAATATGCAAACGACGCTGGGGAAAAACAAAAACTCAATATTACCGATGCAACTAATCACTGTCTACGAGCGCTCACAGCTTTGTTAGACTTTCATTTAGAGGTATGAAATTTTATCTACTGCATGAATAAATTAAAATAAGTGTTAAATATATATATTAATGTTTTATTTTAATAGACAATGAAAATTTCTAACGCTTATGATGCAGATCTTGAGCAAATCATCAAAAGCTCCTATTTTCTTTTATATTTGTTCTGCTCAAATACTCGTACGTCAGAAGGAATGCTGCGGTATTTACGTTCTTCGAATGATTTCGTTTGTCGACACTTAAAAGAACTTCCCTTTAAAAATATGCACTATTCAAATATTCTTTACCAGACAAGTTACTTATTGGAATGCACCGCAATTGAGTTAAAACTAGCAAGCTCCTACTGTCAAATAAGTAGAGTCCAACAAATCTGCGAAATATTAGTGGGAACTGCTACTAATAAGACTGAAGACCAGAGGTCCATTAATTCAACGTTGTTTTTTTCCCATTCATCACCACTTTTAATGGAGCATTTCATCAAATCAAAAGCGGAAAATATACCAAACTTTCTGCTTAGTAACATTTTGGACTGGTTGATGTTTGAGTCAAGTGATGTAAATAATCCTAAATGGGATTTTTTCGATATATCTTTATCCAAGCAAATATTCGATGAATGTGAATCAAGCACCGATGAAGGGCTTTTATTAATTAACTTACCAAAACTACACAAAATATTGCATGATGAGTTATGCAACGTGCAAGGCACTGTAGTAAGTGGACAAAGAAAACTTATATTGCAAGAAATTGAATCCATATTAATGTATGCACTTAAAATAAATGAAATGAGGAATAAAAACAGAGGAACAATAAAATTAGTGGATGCCTGGGCCCAGGTAATTAAATGCAAATATCCTCTTTGACATATAGATAATTATAAATGTTACATATATAGGTCACCGAGATTTTGTTCATTCAGGTTTTCGAAAGTACTTTGCCGTATTCTATAAAACAGGAACTCCTATTTGAAATATTACAAAAACTTCTCAACAAAGCTGTTTCTATTCCCTCAGCTTTAGAGGTAACAATATTAATATCTGAAGCAGTTTTCATACTAATTGTCTGCCTGAGGCAATGTTTTTCACAGAAACCAAACGATCCAGGTAAGTTAGACAGATTTACTAAAATATCTATATATATAAAAATTAAATGTTTTCTGTATGACGACGATGCCTGACCAAACGGCTGAACCGATTTCAATTTTGTAAAAAGTACTGTTTTGGACCTTCTGTGTGGATGGTTTTACGATAAAAAAAATGCAAAACTTTTTGTTGTTGTCACAATTTCACAATTCCATAGAGTTTTCTGCATGATAAAAACATAACAAGGTAAAACCATTGAGAGGCAGTCTGACGTTTGCCAACAATATAATTTTAAAATCAAAACTCAAACTCACACACACATTCTCATTTTCAATCTCAAACAACAACAATTGTGAACAATTTAATTTTTTTATTTTCAATTTTATATGATTTTAAAATGTTGGCAAACGTCAGAACAAAATCATGGCCGACGAATTGAGAGAATGAATTTACCTTGTAATGTTTTTATCATGGTTTTCTGTATACTGTATATCACTAAACTACTAAACGGCTGGACCGATTTGGTTCATATTTGCAACATATCGCACACCGTCTTCAAAAGAGTCACAACTCAAAATTTGCAATTTTTGAGATTATGCGCTAAAAATGTTCTCTGAGCTTTTATTTACCTTTCAGCAAAAGCTGGATCAAGTTTTTGTTATAATTTGATAAAAAAAAACTAAAGTAAAGTCGCCCTTGCTCATATGATTATCATGTGCTAAAAAATAGTTTTTCGCATTTTCTTACAAACGTATTATTTTGAGTTGTGACTCTTTTGAAGACGGTGTGCGATATATCAGTACCTTGAAAATAAATATTTCTACCAAATATTTGCTCGCTAGGTGGCGCTGGGGTCAGGATATTCCTAAAAATTTCATTTACTTTCCGATTTGGCTCATATTTAGAACACAATNTATTATTTTGAGTTGTGACTCTTTTGAAGACGGTGTGCGATATATCAGTACCTTGANTATTATTTTGAGTTGTGACTCTTTTGAAGACGGTGTGCGATATATCAGTATAATAATAAAAATAAATAAATATTTCTACCAAATATTTGCTCGCTAGGTGGCGCTGGGGTCAGGATATTCCTAAAAATTTCATTTACTTTCCGATTTGGCTCATATTTAGAACACAATTTAGCCAATTGAAAAGAGATATTTGGACTAAAAACTTACACGATAGGTGGCCCTGTGGCCGCAGATTACATATATTTACAAAATTACGGAGCAATATTCAGAGTATGTGGAAAAGTTTATTTATTTTTTATTTTGAATAACGTCTGGTCCGGCTATTTGGTTTACTATACAGGTATGTAGAGTTATGAATTTAACCAATACATCAGGGTTTAGTTGAAAGATTCGCCTTTGACCAATCTGTTTTGCACATTTCCCAGTACTGCAAAGCTTTAGACTGCCATTCACCTGGGAGTGGCCAGAAGTGATTCGTGTGCTTCAAAGCGCAACGTCCGGATATTTATATCCATGAATCCTCGACTCGCACCACTATATTGATGCAGCCAATATACAACCCCACCTCGGTGCAGCAAAAAATGTGCGCCCAACAATGTAAGGCGAGCTCAACGACGAAAAGCTGCAATCAAAACAGACGGCCAATGGATTCGCCACTCGACTCTCACACCTCCTGTGAGAGAGCACCCTTCAACAAACCGACATACGCGAGCAGTGCAACCACATTTCCCGCTCATTACTAGTACGATGAGGAGTGTCAAGAAGCTGCAGAAAAATAAAAAAAAATAAAAATAAGTTTAATATACCTCGCTTTTAAAAATGGACAAAAATTAAAAAATAATTTTTCTCATTCCCATAGCATTTGGTTTGATAACTTGCTTTTGAAATTTTAGCAAAAATCATTGTAAACCATTTATGAGATTGAAAACGAAAAACGTGGAGCGCATGCAATACAAAGCATTAGATTTAAGTGACAATAGTCAAACTACATAACATAGACCTAAAATTTCTACAGAGAAAGTACAAATTTGAGATCGATATTCAGATATTTATATATATATTAGATTTAATATTAGATTAGTCTTTTCTGTATAAAATTTTGCAATAGATATTAAAATAATTCAGCTTGCAGTCAAAAGAGAACAGAAGACTATGCAAGCAAAATGTTTTGTGCTCACGTTGAATGTATACATACATACATATGTAACATATGCATATAGCAGGAATTAATTTCATTTAAAGAAATGGAGTGTCGTCCATTTCCGCTCTAGCGTATGTAGTGCATATTTTTAGGCGCAATATTTAACTTCTTCTGGCGGGGCGACATCTAGGGTCTTCTAGTTGTATGTCTTTGATACGATACGAGGTTGATATCGAGACTAGGTTGATATCTAGACTTTGCTATATTTATAGTATAAATGGTGGTCTGGACAAACAACATTGGAAGTTGATAAACCGTTGTAAAAACGTGCCGCCTAGACGAAGCTGAGTCCCCAGTCGATGACGAGGTCGGTATCCCAGCGCCTGACTATGAAGAGGTACGAATAGCGATTATGCTGATGAAAAGTAACAAAGCTGCTGGAGCTGACGACCTGTCAGCCGAGCTATTCAATTACGATGGCAAGGAGCTAATAAGGTGCATGCCCGACGACTGGAATTGCGCTCTGCCCAATCCACAAGAAAGGCGACCCCGCCATGTGTACTAACTACCTCGGGATCAGCCTTCTAGGCATAGGTTACAAGGTCTTATCGAGTGTATTGTGTGAAAGACTGAGTCCTACCCTCAATGAACTGATTGAGCCTTATCAGTATCACTTTAGGCCTGGCGAATCCACCATAGACCAGGTATCCACAATACGCCAAATCTTGGATTGACACTCACCACACCTCTTTCGACAGGAACACTGAATCCTACCTTCAACGAACTGATTGAGCCTTATCAGTGTGACTTTAGACCTGGAAAATCCACCATAGACCAGGTATCCACAATACACCAAATCTTGGTAAAGACCCGCGAGAAAAGGATTGACACTCACCACACCGCTTTCGACCGCAATAAAAGGAGTTGCCTATACGCCGCTATGTCTGAATTTGGCATCCCCTCAAAACTCCTACGGCTGTGTAAAATGACGTTGAGCAATACCACCCTCCATCAGAATTGGGAAAGACCTCTCCGAGTCGTTCGCCTTCAAACAGGGTTTCACACAGGTCGACTCCCTTTCAATTGAGTTCTTTAATCTGAAGATTGTGAGAGCTGCAGAACTGAACAATCGCTGGCTTATGCCGGTTAAATCGACAATTTTTTTTTTCCAAGTTGGACAAGGAAGCAAAGCGAATGGGTCTGGTGGTAAACGAGGACAAGACGAAGTATCTCCTGTCTCATACAAACAATCAGCACATTCGCGCCTTGGCACCCACGTCACTGTTGACAGTTATAATTTCGAGAAAGTAGAGAATTTCGTTTACTTCTGAACCGATAATAACGTCAGCATCAGTCACCGACTAGCAGTCAATGCGATCGGTCACGCTTGTTTAACAGCTTATCAATTTTTCTATCATCTATTCACTTTCTCACACTCATCGCGCACCAGTGCATTGTGTTTTTGTTTTTTTTTTTTCTGCTACTTCTATACACCTAGTGCGTCGCAAACACACGTGCTTGACTAAACCATTCATGTGAGATGGCCCCCGGGCCCCAAAACCAAAACCAAAAAACCATCAAACATTACGGAAGAATTCCCAGAATTGCCCGTAACAAAAAAAGATTGCCCCAAGTTTCTTGTGATAAAATCTAAAGATGTAAGCAAACCACTAAGTAACTACTCTATTTTTGCGGTGCATAAATCACTTCTCGCTATAAGCAAAGAAATCAACAAAATTACTCCTCTACGAGATGGCGGCTTATTGCTGTTGGTCAAAAATAAAGAAGTGGAAAAAAAGTTTATTGGCACCCAATCTCTTCCCGGCCTATGTCAGGTTACATGTGAACTCCACCCCAATTTAAATTGTGTTAAAGGAACGGTATACGCGCCATTCCTAATTCAAGTTCTAGAGGACGAGATTATTGAAGAACTCAAGCAATACAACGTCACTGCCGTCCACAAATTCACGCGCATAACTGAAGGAGTCGTCAAGCCAACAGGAGTTGTATTACTATCATTCGACACTTATTTTTTGCCCGAAAAAATTGACATAGCCTGGGAAATGTGCACTGTGCGACCATATTTCCCAAATCCGATGCGATGCAAATCGTGTCAGAAGCTTGGCCATACAATGAAAATATGCAAAAACGCACCCGCCTGCGCGACGTGCAACCTACCTCCACACCAACCAGAAAACTGCATCAGAACGTCATGTGCAAACTGTTTTGGTGAGCATGCAGCCTCGTCCAACTCATGCCCCAAATATCAACAGGCTAAAGACATTCTAAAAATAAAAACTGAAAAGAAATGCTCTATGCGCGATGCCCTAAAACTACACAAAATACAAAATCCAACGACTGTCACTAATTCCTTTTCATTCGCCCAAAAAACTAAAATACAAGACAATACCACAGCACAAGAAAATAAAAGTAACACAAAACTTCCAAATTCCAACAACTCTACAGCAGAAACTCCCAAAACTACGCTAGATACCGTAAAAGCAACAACTAGTAAAGAGAGCATACGAAATTTTTTAATAGAACTCAACACTCAGCCAACAAATAAAACTAATCTGACGACAACAACTACTAATACAACAAAACAACATACTCTTGTTACATTGGATCAACACAACGACCACGATAGCAAGAAAACAGCGAAAACAGAAACTGCGCCAAAAGAAGCCGATCATCACATGTATATCGACACGTCTACGTCTACAACAAATATAACAAATACCACGAATAGAGCAACAAGCAGAGGGAGCCCCAGCATACTGAGACGAACACCAACAACACATTTTCAAGTAAACAACATCAACTTCTAACATGCTTTAAACATCCCAATTAACATTTATTTTGTAATTTATATAATCACTGCTTTATAATGTGTTATTAATATTATATTTACAATTGAAATGTCACTTAAAAGCATACAGTGGAATTTGAAAGGTTATAGAAACAATTACAACGAGTTAGAGCAATTGATCAAAGATCTGAATCCCCATATTATTTGCCTCCAAGAGACCCACATTCCTTTACAGGTAACTAACACGATAATCCACAATGACAGTAATAACAGATATGCGAAGCAGGGGGTCGCAATACTTATAAAACGCAATATTCCGCACAAACGCATAGATATACATACAAATATCCTAACAATAGCCATTGAGCTGCATCTTCTTACACCCTTTTCAATAATAAATGCATACATACCACCAAGTCAATCATTCTCTGACATAGCCATAAGAAATCTCCTCCTACAAACCCAGCTGCAAACACTACACTAAATGATTCGAGCCCCTTTGGGGTTCAGCCTCTTCCAATGCTAGAGGTACACAACTAGAAAATGCCATATTCGCGGAAAATCTGATTGTGCTAAACAACGTCTCCGCCACGCACTTTTCTACACACAGAACTTTCACCCATGTCGATATTACAATGGCTACAGCTCAACTAAGTCCGAAATGTTCGGAAGCGACCACTACACAATCCTGACAGAAATCCAAAATAATTTTAACGTACATAATCCGAAGAGCTCTCCAAAATTCTTGACAGACTTTGCAAAATGGGATCAATTCCAAACACACTGTTTAGAGGCAATACAAGATTGGCACTATGTAAATATTCACCAACAAGCAGCCAAAATTACCAAGATAATTATAAAAGCAGCTAACAAAACGATTCCTCAAAGCAACCCAAAGGGACACAAATCACGCTCACCAAGGTGGAGCAACGAGCTTAGTCTTAGTCTATTACGTACAAACAAACAAAAACTTTGGCAGGTTTATAAAAACTCTTGTTACATTGGCAACCTCATCGCTTATAAAAAGGCAAACGCCCTGTTTAAAAAACGCGTTAAAGAGGCAAAACGGAAATCCATATCTGAATTTACCGAAACTATTAACCCCAACTCATCGCCAAAAAAATTTGGGCAAGAATCAAGACGCTTACTGGCATTCCAACCCCACCTATTATTGCTATACGCCATAATAACTCCCTTCTCACTTCCTCCATAGAAATTGCAGATGCCTTTGCTTCTACCTGGTGTACTTACGCCGGAGACACTAACTTTTCCGAAGAATATAATACACTAAAGCAGACAATCTTGACCGAAGTTTATAACCCCACCACAGTCACAAAAGACGCTCTTTTCCTAGAAACAGAATTTTCTCAAATAGAATTAGATTTGGCTCTGCAACATGCTAAAGGGAAAACTCCGGGAAAAGACCGTATATCCTACGCCATGCTCCACAATCTACCTCTTCCTGCAAAACGTATCCTTTTATTCCTTTATAACAAAATCCTCAGCGAGGGGCATTACCCCCACACATGGCTATCGGCCACCATACTACCAATTCCTAAACCAAATAAACCTCAAGACAGCACAAGTGGGTATCGCCCAATCTCACTAATCTCCTGTCTCAGCAAAATACTGGAAAAAATGGTCACGAAAAGACTAATGTGGTTTGTCACGAAAAATAATTTAATAAGTCACAACCAGTCAGCATTTAAAAAGAAACATGGAACCATCGACGCACTCCTCGACCTACAACACTTTATTGCCGATGCCCTCTCAACTAAAAACCACATTACGGTGTTAGCCGCCGACTTCGAAAAAGCGTATGATCGCATTGGCATTCATGTCGTTTTAGAGCAACTCAAAGTGTGAAAAATTGTTAAAAAGATATTTGAAGTCATAAAATCGTTTATAACTGGACGGACATTCCATGTGAATATCAACGGTCAGCTCTCAAAACCCTTCCCACTCAATAACGGGATCCCTCAAGGCTCCCCTTTATCGGTTGTCCTATTTATAATAGCCTTTGAGCAAATTAACAGAATAACATTAAACTACAAAACTAATAAATTAAATATTTATGCAGACGACGCCATTTTTTATACAAAAAATAAAGACAACATGCACAAAAAATTAATTTTTAAAGCTACTACTCGAACTCAAACAATGGGGATTAAGATCTGGAGCCAACCTTGCTTATGAGAAGTGCAAAATTTTGCACATCTATCGAAAACGGGGCTGCCCCCCCAATTGATATCAAAGCTGAGCTTTCTAACATAGAAAATGTAAAAAATTTAAAAATTTTGGGCGTTATATTTGATTCTAAATATTCTTTCAAGGACCACTGCCAGCAGTTAAGAAAAAATCTATCTACCAGGCTCAATATTATAAAATATTTATCTTCAAAAAACCTTTGTATACATACTAACACATTGATAAACATAACGAGATCACTAATGTTATCTAAAATAGATTATGGACTCCCAATTTACGGGTGGTGCGCTGACACACATATAAAACTTCTGCAAGCGCCATACCATACAGCGGTTCGACGCAGCTTAAACGCCTTCCCCACTTCACCAGTCAAATCTATGTTAGCTGAATCAGGCCTCCCCTCCATTTGTGAACGGCGTGAACTCGCTACTTGGAGACTGATCCCCAAGTTTTTTAATACTACAAATAAAACGCTATTCAACTTATTCCGCCTCGCTGCATGCCACAAACGTAAATACCACACCAAATCTACTATTCGTCGGTGCGTATCCTATTGCAAAGAACTAGAGCTTCAAATACCTCCAATGTGCAATCAAATTTGTAGGCAAGCGCCTTGGTCGCTGCCACAATCTTCTTTAACCGAGTGTTTACACTCCTACCCCAAAGCACACACCAGTAAGGAATGCTTTAAACAATTATTCTTTGAACACTTTAACAGTAGCCAGATGTCCAACTGGATCCCCATATTTACAGATGGATCAAAAACTGACCACAGTACAACGTTCGGTGTAGTGCACCAAAATGGAACACTCATAACAGCCGGTTGGCTCCCATTGCACTGTTCTATTTATACAGCAGAAGCAGTCGCGGTACTACAAGCCGCAGAATTTGCATCGAAAAATAAAGGGCATTTCGTTATTTGTACAGATAGTATGTCGGTAGTCTCAGCAATTAAAAATATCTACCACGATAATCCCATTGTCAACCAAATTAGGGACAGGCTTATAAAACACCAAAAGAAACTCCAAATCCTTTGGGTTCCTGGGCATAAGGGGATTCCAGGCAACGAATTTGCCGACGAAGCGGCCAAGAACGCATACTTATCTCCCTGTCTAACGTTTAATGCATCGCCGAGCAAGGATTTGCAGAAACTAATAAATATACACCTTCGAAACATAAAAACTTCAGACTGGTCCCATTATCAGCATTTTTACTACACCAATAATCCTGATTGTACGAAAGCTCTTTACCCAGCGGAATTATCAAGGAAAGAAATTACCTACTTTACACGACTGAGGCTGGGCCACACAGTGATTACACATAGCCACCTTCTACAAGGTGAAACTCCACCTGCCTGCCCGTATTGTTCAAATCGCCTATCTGTCCAACACATCCTCGACGATTGCCCAAACCTATCGACACTGCGAGCAATGAATTTCAGTACCACTGTACCGTCAACCTTACTAAATGTAATTACACTCAGAAACGTTAAAAAAGTAGCTAAATACATCAATGACATTAATTTAAGCAGCAAAATTTAACCAACATTAATCAAATAAAATATATATTATAAGATGTATATGACAAGTTCGGAATTATCAGAACAGAATTTGTATGTGGAAATGCACTTGCAAAGAAAAAAACATATGTAAAATTTAGACAAAGATACGTACAAAAGAAAGAGTTGTAAACAGTAACATCGCACCGTAGGCCCTGGTAGCTAGTGTGTTTTTTTAAGTTAGTTTAATATTTTATATTACTCTAATAAATAATAATAATAACGTCAGCATGGAAACCCAACGCAGAATCACTCTTGCCAACAAGTACTAGCTTGGACTGAATAGGCAGTTCTCGGCAGTTCTCGGCGTAAGAAAACCACAGTCTATAAGTCACTAATCATGCCCGTGCTGGTATATGGCGCAGACTATGGAACGAAGAGCTGTATGAGCTTCAAAACGACATGGACATAGTGCAGCGAATTAAAATACAGCGGCTTCACTGGCTTGACTATGTCGTTCGAATGGACACCGACGCTCCTGCTCTGGAAGTAATCTGGATTTACTTGGCATTTCCAATTGGCGTTAGTTGGCACAAAAGAGAAACGACTGGCGCGCTTTGTTGAGCACGGCCAAAATCGCTTTGGCGGTTGCAGCGCCAAATATGAAGAAGAAGAAGAAGAAGAGAATAGATCTATAACCTTATCAGTCACACCGTGCTATAGTCCCGACGAAATCCCTAACTATTTAAATCGACGAATAGTTTTATGTCAACTGTTGTGAATTTCTGATTATGTGTTTTTGTACAAATATTGAATACAATAATTTTAAGTTATAATAAACAATTTTTTAGTAAGTTATTGGTTTTGAAATTTTTCTTTTTAAATTATGTAAAATTTCGTTCTGGCTACGCCTATGTATGTATGTTTGTCCCAGGTTCCAGACTAAACGGACGGAGAGAATCGAATGAAATTTTGACAGTGTTGCCACGACACCTGGGCAGGCATAGTTGGGTAGGTGCTTATAGTAGGCTATAAATAAATGAGTTTACAAAAGGGGGCGTGGCACATCCCATAGGCGTGGAATTTTTTATCAGCTATAGCTTCGGAACCACAAGCCCCACGAACTTGAAATTTGGTATGCAGGCATAGCTATGGTAGGTGCTTATAGTAGGCTTTAAATAAATGGGTTTGTAAAAGGGGCGTGGCACATCCCATAGTCGTGAAAATTTTTATCAGCTATAACTTCGGAACCATAAGCCCACGAACTTAAAATTCGGTATGCCGTTATAGCTATGGTAGGTGCTTTTAAAAAGACATATATAAATGAGTTTGTAAAAGCAGGCGTGGCACATCCCATAGGCGTGTAAATTTTTATCAGCTATAACTTCAAAACCATAAGTCACATAAACTTAAAATTCGTTATGCGGACATATCTATGGTAGGTACTTATAGTAAAGTATTGAGTTTGTAAAAAGGGGCGTGGCACATCCCATAGGCGTGGAAATATTTATCAGCTGTAACTTCGGAACCATAAGCCCCACGAACTTAAAATTGTGTATGCAGGTATAATTATGGTAGGTGCTTATAAAAAGACATATATAAATGAGTTTTTAAAAGGAGGCGTGGCACATCCCATGGACGTGAAAATTTTTATCAGGTATAACTTCGAAACCATAACTCACATGAACTTTAAATTTGATATACAGACATATCTACGGTAGGTGCTTATAGTAAGGTATATATGAAGGAGTTTGTGAAGGGAGGCGGGGCACATCCCGTAACTGTGGAATTTTTTATCAGCTGTAACTTCGACACCATAAGTCACGTGAAATTTAAATTTAGTATGCATTTAGTATACTAATATTATAAATGTGAAAGTGTGTATGTTTGGATGTTTGGAAAATCATCACGCGGAAACGACTGAACATGGAATTTTGTACGCAGATAGCTTATGGGCCAGATTGGTTAATAGGCTATTTTTTTAGAGTTGCCACATGCTAAAAAAGTTTAATTTATTAAATATGCGAAACCGACTGTTAAAAAAGTTTAATTAAATTAATACGCGGAAACGACTGAAGGATTTGCATGAAATTTTGCAAGCAGATAGCTTATGACCTACAGTGGAAAATAGGCTAATTTTTTGGAAGAGTTGCCACCTGTTAAAAAAGTTTAATTAAATTAATACGCGGAAACGACTTCAACGGATTTGCATGAAATTTTGCACACAGATAGCTTATAGGGGTATTCACGATCCGGGGCATACTGTCTAGCATGGTGCATAGATAGCATGATTGGCTAATTTTGTTGTTTTTTGAACACGTGAAACAACAACAATCATGCTATTTATGCTATCTATGCAACATGCTAGACAATATGCACCGGATCGTGAATACCCCTTATGACCTAGGTTGGAAAGTAGGCTACTTTTTTTAAGAGATGCCACCTGTTAGAAATGTTTAATTTAAATAATACGCGGAAAGGAGTGAACTGATTTGCATGGAAGTTTTCACACAGATAGCTCATGAGCTAGATTGAAAAATAGGCTACTTTTTTAAGAGTTACCACCTGTTAAAAAAGTTTAAATTAATACACGGAAAAGTCTGAACGGATTTGCATGAAATTTTACAAGCAAATAGCTTATGACTTACAGTGGGAAATAGGCTAATTTTTTGGAAGTGTTGCCACCTGTTAAAAAAGTTTAATTAAATTAATACGCGGAAACGACAACAGATTTGCATAAAATTTCGCACAGATATAGCATATGACCTATGTTGGAAAATAGGCTACTATTTTAAGAGTTGTTACCTATTAGAAAAGTTTAATTAAATTAATACGCGGAAATGACGGAGCTGATGTGCATGAAAGCTTGCACACAGATAGCTTATGACCTTGGTTGGAAAAAAGGTTACTTTTTTAAGAATTGCCACCTGTTTGAAAATTAAATTTTGCTCACAGATGGTTTATGACCTGGATTAAAAAATAGGCTCCTCTTAACCGGTTTCCCGATCAGATTGAAATTTGGTACACTTACTACGGATTTCGCAAGGATGGTCTTAGACGGAAAGTAAGTCCGATAACTCAAGGCCCCTCCCATACAAATTAGAATTTTCATATTACATACATATCTCTGGAAGTATTGGTGGGAGAGTACTGGAACTTGGTATAGTGATATGTATGTGAAATCAATGTTGGCATTAATCGATTTTTGTTTTAATATATTAGTTAATTCCATTAAATTCAATCTGATTACAGTTAATCATGATTAATTTTAATCTGTGATGAGAAATTAAATCATCTCTTCATTCCATACTTTATTACACCAAAATGCAACCTTGCTTTGTACACCACTCCAACCCTTGTATACATATTTTATCATAAGTTCATCAGCCTTTGTTACTGTAACTTCGCACAAGTTCTACAATAAAAATAAATACAGCCATTGGAAAATTAGAAATAACCACGTTATTATTCAATATTTTGGTCCTTTGCTCCGAATTTGGAACCACCGACTTGCAAAGTGTAAAGTGAACGCATTTTGGAGTTTTACATTTAAAACGTTTATTCACGGCGTCCATATGTAAGTTTTTTCATTTAGACTCGTGCGAGTAGCATTACTAGATATACATACATACGTTAGCAATGTCTCTGACAGCGTTGAAAAATCAACGGGGCAGATACAGGGCCTCAATAACGAGCGCATTTAATTTTTCAAATTAAATAAATGCCGCAACGCCTTCGGCAGAGTTGGAAGTGAGAATTTCCAATTTGAATGAAGCATGGAAACAATTGAATTTGATTGAAAATCAAATAAGCGGATTTGAAGAGAGTACTGAAGATGAAAATGCTGTGTCATCGTTCACACAGTATGAAGAGAAGAACATACAAGCTCTCGCCCGTATAACAACACATCTGCGTGAGAAGCAAGAAACAGCGAGTAGGCAGTAAACGCCGCAAACAGTGAACAAGTTACAATTAAGGTTGCAAAATCTAGTGTTGCAACATATTGACGTAGTGTTACCGAAAATGACAGTACCGACATTTTCGGGCGAATACAGTGCGTGGAAGACATTCAGCGATATATTCAAAGGCGCGGTAGACTCTAAAGCCAGTTTGTCAAATACGCAGAAATTTTACTATTTATCATGGGCGGTGAAGCTGCAGTTTTAGTAAAGAACATACCAGTTACGAATGAAACTTATACTGAGGCATGGAATAAACTTCAGCAACGGTACGACAGGCCACATTTGGTAGCAAGATAGTTCATCAAAGGTTTATTGAAACTGCCAACCACAACAACAACGAATCCTTGCGAGGGCTATCTGCCATAAACAGCAAGGAACGCGACCCTTGGTTGATATTTATTCTGCTTAACAAATTGGATGCAGAAACGCGTCACAATTGGTTTGAGCATGTTGGATCTCGAACCAGTATTACAATTGAAGAATTTTTGAAGTTTCTTGACGCTCGTTTTATTCATTTGGAATCAAATGAGTTACACACGACAGGCGTAACATTACGTAATCCATCGGTACGTTCGCATGTTACAGCAGCAACATCTGGTTCATCGTGCGCATTTTGTAATGGGCAGCATAACATCGCAAAGTGCACAGACTTCATGTCAGCATCTATATCAGATCGTAGAAAAAAAGTAAGATCAAAGTCTATTTGTTTCAACTGCGTCAAAGCAGGTCATCGAGCTAAGGATTGCAAATCAAACTTCAGCTGCCGCACATGCCATGCGAAACATCATACACTGCTCCGTGAGTCTACTGATAAGGAATCGTAATCTTATTTAGGTAAAAACACATATCATACAAATGGTAATGACATATCGTTGCAGAGCACTCCAGATGATGCACTCGCAAGTCATCATGTTTTGCAGGGCATGCACAGTAGACTGGGTCGAAAAAAAAAGTTGCTAATGTCCGCCCCTAAATTTAAAGATTATGTTGAGAGGGTTCTGGAAAAATTTTTTATTTTTTTTTTTA
>NW_016159665.1:74632-79939 GCF_001687245.7 Rhagoletis zephyria
ACCCTCCGAAATACAGCCGAAATGGTTTTTTCGTTGTAACTTGGTTATTTGACGGCCGATTTTTAAAATTGATATGTCATTATTTTTGTCTTGAGAAATATCATCACCGATGGCAAAATTCAAATCGAAAAGCCAAACTTGTTTGCAATCAATTCCATTTTTGGATGGATACTTTCTGGTCAAGTAGACATAGTGACCAGAGAAGACGCAATTTCATCATATACTGCCACGATCAACGTAGACAAGCTACTTACAAGATTTTCGGAGTTGGATGAATGCAAGCCAGTTAGTAAACAATCGGAACATGAGGATCTCGCTGAAATTCATTTTCGAGAAACACATGCACGCTCTACTGATGGCAAATATGTTGTAGAGCTGCCGTTTAAGGTGAAAGATCTAACTTTCACGAACACTTTACAAGGAGCTGTTCAGAGGTTGAATAGCATGGAGCGACGTTTTCACAACAACAAGCAGTTAAAACAAGAGTATGCAAAATTTATGAATGAATACATGTCTTTGGGTCATTGACAAATCACCTCACTACTACCTTCCGCACCATGCCATTTTGAAGTCCGAGAGCTCGACGACGAAATTGCGCGTGGTGTTCGATGGGTCACATCAAGATGCTGTTGGTAAACCACTCAACGACCAACTCTTGGTTGGTCCACCAATACAGCGGGACTTGTTTGGTGTTTCGCTACGGTTTCGTCAATTCAAGTACGTGTTCGTCGCCGACATTACAAAGATGTTCAGGCAAATTTGGGTATCGCCTATTCACCAGGATTACCAACGTATTGTGTGGAGAGAGTCACGAGATGAGCCCATCAAGGACTACANGATGTTCAGGCAAATTTGGGTATCGCCTATTCACCAGGATTACCAACGTATTGTGTGGAGAGAGTCACGAGATGAGCCCATCAAGCACTACAGGTTATCTACAGTCACATACGGAACGGCGTCAGCGCCTTTTCTTTCTGTTCGTGTTTTACAACAACTCGCAATGGACAACATCAACAAATTTCCTCATGCAGCTAACATAATCTGTAATAACATCTATGTGGATGATGTCATGGCTTGCGGAGACTCCATAGATGCTGTTATTAATCTCAAAACGGAATTAGTTAATTTGCTTGAGTCTGGAGGCTTTCATCTTTGTAAATGGAGCTCCAACTCCACGGAAGCTCTGCTCTGTGCCTACTGAAGACTGTGAGGCCTTTTCGAAACACAAAAATGGCGGTTCAGACTATATCAAAATACTGGGTCTTTATTGGAATCCCAAACCAGATAAGTATTCGTTTCATGTTGGAATACCCACTGTAATCAACGCAACTAAACGACACATCCTTGCAGCACTTGGCGACATATACGAGAAACATTGCATTTGTTAGAAGCGATCTCTATTCCAAGAAACATTTTGAATCCTGCAAAGCAATTCGAACTTCATTGCTTTTGTGATGCCTCAACGTCCGCATATGCTGCTTTTGTCTATAGTGTATGCACTAAGGAAGGTATAAGATCAGTTTCGATTGTTGCTGCAAAGACAAGAGTAGCACCACTCAAGGCGATGTCTATACCGCGCTTAGAGCTGTGTGCCGCGCTCCTGTTAACACGCTTATACAATTCGATAAAAGTTTCACTCAACATCGCAGACGTAACGGTATATGCTTGGACAGATTCTCAGGTTGTCCTTCATTGGTTATCGTCTCCACCTCGCAATTGGAAAATGTTTATCGGAAATAGAACCGAAGAAATTCTTGATTGTTTATCAAGAAGCAAATGGAACTACATTGACACAAAGGAAAATCCCGCGGATTGTGCAACCCGGGGGCTCACACCGGAACAACTCCTTCAACATAAGGTATGGTGGACAGGCCCAGATTGGTTGAGGAAGCCAAACTCATTCTGGCCTAAACATACGCCAATAGAAGGATGTGAACTGCCAAATGATATCTTGGAACAACGCAAAACAGTACTACATACCATAACTCGCGAAAAAGAGTCATCAATTCTTATCGACTACGCACATAAGGTGTCATCATTCCAGCAAATGATCAATGTCATCGCATACGTTTTTCGATTCATATCACAACTGAGGCATAATCGCGAGATTCACGCTATTCATTTAGAGCACAAAGAACTACAAAAAGCACGCTATGCATTATTTCGTGCAGGATTCTTTTTATATTCAGCAGGAATCTTTTGAAGATACGTTTCGACGATTGAAAACCAATTCCCATAAGAGGGACAAACTTATGCAATTATCACCATTTATCGATCCAGAGGGTGTTCTTCGTGTGTGCGGCCGTATTGAGCGCGCCACATTATCTTACAATATAAAACACCCTATCATTCTTCCGAAACATCATGTTAGCAGACTGATCGTCGAAGATCTACACAAAATGTATCTGCATGTAGGGGTTAACGAGGTGTTTGTTATCGTTCGACAGCGCTATTGGATTATTGGCGCCAGAAATATAATCCGGTCCGTGGTATATCAGTGCAGGCAATGCTTCATACTACGGAAGCAAACTTCTGCGCAGCGGATGGCAGATTTGCCAGCAGTGCGTCTGGAGCCAGCTAGAGCATTTCTAAACTCAGGATGTGATTTCGCAGGACCGATTAACATCCAATGATCAACTGTAAACGTCCAATAATTTGTAAATCGTACATATGTCTTTTCGTATGTTTGTCCACGAAGGCGATCCACATTGAATTGGTCACTGACTTAACAGCCGAGGCTTTTATTGCGGCATTCAAACGCTTCACTTCGCTACGCGGCAAGTGCAGCAATTTGTATAGCGACAATGGCATCAATTTTCATGGTGCTCATTGCTTGTTGACGGACATGCATAAAAGTTTACTCAAAGAATCTTTCAATCATGAAATCTACGTGGCACTTCATCCCACCCTCGTCGCCACATTTTGGTGGGATATCTGAGTCAAACGTGAAGTCCATTAAGCATCATCTACGAAGAGTGATGGGGCAACCCTGCTATCATTCGAAGAGCTATACACTTTGTTGATGCAGAATGAAGCTATACTGAATAGCAGACCATTGTGTAGTATTTCAGACGTAGATCAAAACCCACTGACGCCATCGCATTTTTTAATTGGAGAGCCATTGACTGCCATTCCGGAACCTACAATATCAACTAAATTCTCACTGAAATCTTCATGGAATCATATTCGTAACATGACACAGGGTTTTTGGAAACGCTGGCGTTTGGAGTACATAACTTCCCTACATCATCGCACTAAATGGACTACCGCTCAACCTAACATTACAGCTGGAAAACTCAGAGTGATCAAGGATCCCAGCGTTCCTCCGACAAAGTGGATGTTGGGCAAAATCGAAGAAGTCCATGCCGGCCTCGATGGGTGTGTGGGAGCTGTCACAGTACGCACTGGAAAGGGAACTTATATACGACCGATCACGAAAATCGCCTTGCTACCAACTTCTGGCTGAAGCTATGGTTCAGGGCTGGCGGTATGATGAGAAATTAAATCATCTCTACATTCCATACTTTATTACACCAAAATGCAACCTTGCTTTGTACACCACTGCAACCCTTGTATACGTATGTATTTTATCATAAGTTCATCAGCCTTTGTTACTGTAACTTCGCACAAGTTCTAGAATAAAGACAGGCATTGGAAAATTTGAAATAACCACGTTATTATTCAACAATCTGACTAAACAGTTAATTGTAACCGCGATAAAAAAAAAAATTATTTTTAATCATTAACTCTTTATTTGATCAAGTAGGTTTNTATGCTGCATATCTCTGGAGGTGTTTATTGCAGAGGACTGGAACTTGGCACCGAGATGTGTATACAAAATTAATTCCATACTCATGGAGAAAAATTCGCGTTATTCGAAAAGGGGACATGATACCTGCCGTACAAATTTACTGCTTTATACTGCATATCTCTAGAGGTGTTCATGGTAGAGTACTGGAATTTGGTACTGGGGTATGTAAAATCAATTCTAAATTCATGGAAGAAGATTAGGGTTATAAGAAAAAGGGGCCAGGCACTTCCTGTACAAATTGCNGGTAGAGTACTGGGACTTGGTACTGGGGTATGTAAAATCAATTCTAAATTCATGGAAGAAGATTAGGGTTATAAGAAAAAGGGGCCAGGCACTTCCTGTACAAATTGCCTTTTTTGCCACATATCCCTGGAAATATTTGTGGAAGAATACTGGAACTTGGTATGGAGTTGTGTATACAAAATGCATCAATTGCTCATGGAAAAAATGTGAGTTATTAAAAGAGGAGGCATGTCGCCTCCCATACATACTAAAAACTTCTTAATACATATCTCTGGAAGGATAGAAAATCTCTGGAAGTATTTTAAATTTGTTATGGAGATTTATTTTATAAGTGCCGTACTGACAGAAAAAATTTCATTTAAAAAGGGAGAGCCGGGTTCGGGCTTATAATCTAAAGCTCTCTTGGGGCATTTGCTACAGTAATGGGAAGTGGTATTTTATCAAGGCCAGGTTACTAAATTTGAGTTGGAAATATTAGAACCCGCCGTGGCACCTCCAAGAAGGTTACACGTTCACGCGTCGTATACCTGGAACCATTTTAAGGTAAACTTAGAGGGATTGATATCTTTCGTATGCCTATCGCGCAGACGAGATTTTATAATTTCATAGTTTTAAACGGCCTAAATACCTTAACTCGCTTAAAAAATAACGAGCTATAACGAAATGGGCACAGAAATAAAATATACCATCATCCAATTATTTTTCATATTTGTATAAAAACGTGGGGGGAAACCCGCGGGTATAAGCTAGTAGGCTATAAATAAATGAGTTCGTAAATAAAACGGGCGTGACATATCCCATAGGCGTGAAATTTTTTATGAGCTATAACTTCGGAACCATAAGCCCCACGAACTTGAAATTCGGTATGCAGGCATGGCTATGGTAGATGCTTATAGTAGGCTATAAGTAAATGAATTTGTAAAAGGGGGCATGGCACATCCCATAGGCGTGGAATTTTTTATCAGCTATAACTTCGGAACCATAAGCCCCACGAACTTGAAATTCGGTATGCAGGCATGGCTA
This sequence comes from Rhagoletis zephyria, assembly GCF_001687245.7. Classification (NCBI taxonomy): domain Eukaryota; kingdom Metazoa; phylum Arthropoda; class Insecta; order Diptera; family Tephritidae; genus Rhagoletis; species Rhagoletis zephyria. Next base: position 79,710 of record NW_016159665.1, read on the forward strand.
TGGTAGATGCTTATAGTAGGCTATAAGTAAATGAATTTGTAAAAGGGGGCATGGCACATCCCATAGGCGTGGAATTTTTTATCAGCTATAACTTCGGAACCATAAGCCCCACGAACTTGAAATTCGGTATGCAGGCATGGCTATGGTAGGTTCGTATAGTAGGCTATAAATAAATGAGTTCAGTCCCGGTAAGTAACATAAAATAATGTCAGGAGCATGTAATAATGTAC
>NW_016159666.1:0-14702 GCF_001687245.7 Rhagoletis zephyria
TACAGCCTGCAGACCAAGACGAAGGCGCTGGACTGTTCCTTTTTTAAAAAGCATTAGGTGCTGAACCTTTTCTACTTTATGTAAATTTCCTTATACGTTTATTTCTTAACGAGTTAAGTAAAGTAAGTTTTCATCCGCTAAGTTCTACATCATTTCATCAGCGATATTTTACCTAACCTACAATTTTTTTTATTGAAACCCGTAAGTTAACTGTCAAATAGGTGGCCTAAAAATGGCAGAGCATGAGTGAAAAAACAGGGTAGATTTGAAGTGAAGCGAAGTAGAGGTGTAGATTTCAAAATTTTTTAAAATTCGGAGTAAATCGTCTCTGATCGTAGTAAATTCCGAACACTGGCCATGAATGTGTTTTTCCCAATGTTAACCCGAATGGCCCACAAATGGCGGAAAAAACAAAAGTTTTTATTATGATTATTATTTTTTTTGTTATGTTATTCGAAAAAGTTTTCTGATTATGCATTTCCGAACGTTCTTTGTTGCAGTTCTTCGTGAAAAAAACATGAAACAAAAACAGATGAGAAATTTAAGTGCCAATGCATACGTTTTCCGATCAAATATTTCAACTGTATTTGAATGCCCAATGTCGGCTATTTGAATGAAGAAAATCTGAGTTTGAATACGAATTCAAAATTGAATTCAAAATTAACTTAAATGCCATTTAATTTTCTGATCTGAAATTGGCCCTAAAACCAATCAATCAATTTATCAAAGGAGCTTCTTTAAAACTTGGCATCAGGTTAAGGGCATCGGAACACTGGAAATAAATATTTTAGACCTACATAAGTATATTTAAGTCATCCAACAAAAAAACAAATATTAAGAAAAAAAATGGCGCTTACACTATTACTAAATGTTTGGCCGAGCTTCTTCTCCAACGCAAATGAAAGGACCCCAAATTGACGAACGGAAAATATAGTTTTATGACAAACTTTTTCGTGGCATAAATATACTCGAAGATCTGACAAAGGGCGACGACTTTTTCTAATTTGAAATATTGCTCGTACCTGGCATCGAACATATGTAGGTACTTCGGCGTGGTAGTACGCATCTCTAACTCGTCTACAATGGCCGTTATTCAATAAGTCATGGATAAATGGGAAAGCAAAATATTTCTGCCAAAAAGTTTGGCTGGGAAAAAACTTGTACCATCTACACCGCCCGAACAGGGTATTGGCACAGCAAATTTTTCATAATATATGCAACAATTTTTATTCTAATATTTTTTTGCCAATTTCATATAAAAATATGGTTTATTCAACAACAAAAAACACAAAAATATAATTCCTAAGCTTTGTGCGATACTCGCGAAAATTCAGCAAATTTTCATCAAAATTTTCAACTTTTTAATCAGATTTTTNAAGGTGTTTTGCATTTTTTCCATATAAAGTATTTTCGAAAAAAATTTCTTGTATGGAAGAGACTGTGTGGAAAAAAATACCAAAAATCAACAATAATTCCTAGCTACTTAAATCTTGCACATTATTATAATAAAATTGATTGGGCTACAAATCTGCATACTCAAAAAAATTCTAAAAAATCTTCTTAAAAAGTTTAAAATTTTCATGAAAATTTACTGAATTCTCGCGAGTTTTGCACAAAGTTTAGGAATTATATTTTTATGTTTTTTGTTGTAGAATGAAATATATTTTTATATGAAATCCGTGCAAAAATATTAGAATGAAAATTGTTGCATATATTGTGAAAAATTTGCTGTGCCAATACTTTGTTCGGGCGGTGTAGTCCCCGCTAAAAAGGCAAATCAACTAAAGTAGTAGTCCTGGGTATCGAAAGTTCATTGGGCTCACCAGATACTGCCTATATCCAACGCAGGACTAATCTTGCTATTTTTCAAACAGCCAGCTAGCACAAAAAAAAGTGTTCTAAAATGCGATATTGTTATATTAAGCCCTGTAAGATATGCAGTATCGCGTTCCTCTGTTCTAGGTGCCGGTCACCGCAACATCCATGGCAACGAAATGGCAGATGAGCTAGCACGAAACTTCTAAAGTCTAGATCTCCTAAAAACTGAAAAAATCAATCAATCAGTCAACGTTTTCTTATGCCATATACCAAACCAAGCTTTCCGCATAAGAATTTCACTTGCGTAATATTTTCTCAGGGCTGCCAGGTAGTCTACCCCTTTTCGATCTATTCAAAATATTACATTCTTCAAATTATATTTCATCAGCAATAAGCATTTAATAGCTCTTTATCTAAATGCACAAAGCAACTCAATCTGTAGCTTTTATCTAATAATTATTCTTCCGTTAGTCGCTTACTCTACCGTAGCCTTTATCCACTTGTTGTCTGAACCTTTCACAAAGTTTTCGCACTTTCACCGGAGAATCATCAATCAGTGCGCTTTTATACGCCATTTTATCTGTTGGCTAGGAGCTTTCGCACATGTGCCTACGTACGTACATACCTTCCTAGTTACATACATATATCTGTACTTAGTTAAACTTTAAGCAAAGCATTGTCTTTCAAGCTGCATTTATGCATGAGCATTTTCTCGTATTGTTTACACAGATCGGTAAACTTGACCAAAATATAATTAAAACTTTTACCAAACAACTTAATTGGCTTGTTCGGGTATGCGAATTGTACATGTGCACATCGAAAATTTATCCAAACAAATTTCTTAATAGTTTTAGAAAGAAACTGATGAACGTGTTTAAATTGAAAGACATTTAGGCCAAGCTTCTTGCGCCGAACAAATCTGAAGGGAAATTTTTCTTATGCAAAAATATATGTAATTGGGTGTTTGATTCGCGTTTTCTATGAAAACGTAAATGATTTTTTTATTTTCTTTTTGTTACAGAAATGCTGCTACAGCATCTAGATATATTTCCCTAACAAAAAGAAAATAAAAAAAATTGGGAAAAAAATTTCTTGACTCTTTGAATAGGCATCGAACCCGGGATCTACATACACTCAACATGCCAAGCACAAACACACTCGTGCGTGGCGACCGCCATAAACTTCTCGTACACCAACAACATTATTAGTTGCTCGTCCGAATGGTAGCAATTGCGTCAATTCCTCAATCAATTCACCCTTTTGACCTGCCAACGATTGACATTCACTCTACCACTGATGTTTCAATTTAGTTAGTAAATGCATAGTTGAAGGTTGTATAGTTGAGCGGCTCATCTAGGCATCGAACACTAAGTGAGAAACACCAATGGATTCGGTGAAATCGATTGGTCATTGATTGATGATGGAAATATTAGTTAAGGAAGAATGTGTGTGATACAGACACTTTAAATATGAGCCCCTTTTATTTGAGGCAATGGTTATTATCTCATAACTGACCGGTTATATTTGGGAAACAATTTCAACAGGCAAAAATAAAATAATTTAATGACACTGCTTACGCAGGTCGCAAAGTTGGCCAAACGATAATTAAAGCTTTCCCCCAAACAGCTTAATTGGCCTGTCCAAATGTGTGAAACGTAAATATGCTCATCAAAAAGTTTTGCCCGTCGTTCTTACCCACCATTTCAATTGTGATTGCATTGTTCATGCCTCACTCGATTCACTGCCTTCAACTCACTGCAACTCAGAAGTTGACATTTCCACACACAATGACATACATATAAATTTTGTAAACATGTAGCCGGTAAACCTTAAACATTCGGTGAGGCGCTACAGCAGAAGCGAATCGGTGGACAAAACTGATTGACCATTGATTGATGTTTTAACTACTCATTTAGTGCAATACTGTGGATGTGAGTGACAAAGGGTAGCTGGAGGGCTCAAACGAGACTGTATGAACTGATGCGAATAGATGGAAGGTGCAAATGTTAGTAAGATCATTAATTTTGAGAAATATTTTCTGCGTGTACTATGTACGTTGGTTAACAGTGATTGACTTCCAGCTTGCAAGGCAATTCTGGCTAAGATAGTTGTAAGGCTTTTGGAAGCCAATTTAAAGACAGTAGGCAAGATAGTTTGAAAGATTTGGTTTATTCTGGCAAGAAGGTCTTACAAACAAAAGCTCCCTTGCCAACTTTCATGGTGAAAAGAAAACACTTTGGCCCTTTTCTAAAATTATGTGCGACTTTTACCCCCTTCTCAGAGACTATTTTAGGAAATGTTAACTGGAAGATGCTATTAAAAAAATATCACTTATCTAAAACTCTTGAAGGAAATGCAACTAGTGGCGGACTGTTCCACTTTTTGCGGCAAGAAATATCGTTGCGAATATTGGATCTTCTCGTAGCGAACTTTTTTATTTTATTTTATTTTTTTTTTAATGAGGCAGTTCACTGTTTGATGCTTTGTTGTGCATTTGTGCGAAACGACGCCATAACGGTGCCATATGTTGGTTGTAAAAAACTGCCGATTTTCGCACTTTCACTCAAACGCACACAGCTTCGCATCAAAGAGTGAGCTCCAGTTATGTTGTTTATTAGTTTTTCGATTTTATTGTTTTAAAAAGAAACATACATACATATATATTTTTTAACTTCATTTATTTGTTATTATTTTTTTTCTTTTAGTGTAGCTTTAAGACTTAATTATTTCAAAAATTAATTTCATTTAAGTTTTAGAAGATTACAAATTTATTTTTTCTTTTTATTTAATTAATTTTTTTCATAATTTTTTTTTTTAAATTTTTAGGCTTTCTATAAAGAAAACGATTTTCTAAATTTCATTTACTTAGAAACTTATTTTTTGTATTTTTCGCTTTTTTCAAATAATAAATTTTTATCGTTTTAATTTTATTTTCATTTTTTTTTTAATTTTCGATTTTATTGTTTTAAAAAGAAAAATACATAAATATATACATTGTTACTTCCTTTATTTCTTTTTATTTTTATTGTTTTCTTTGATTATAGTTTTAGGATTTTATTATTTTAGAGATTAATTTCATTTAAGTTTTAGAAAATTGCATTTTTCTTTTTTCTTTTTTTAATTATTTTATTATTGAATTTCTTTTTAATGTTTTGACTTTTTTATAGAAAACTATTTTTTTAATCTCTTTTACTTAGAAACCTATTTTTTGTATTTTTTCCTTTTTTCAATTAAATTATTATTTTTTCTTTTTAATTGATTTCCTTTTATTTTTAGACTTGTTTTATAAAAACATTTTTTTAATTTCATTTAAATTTCGATTTGTTTCTTTTTTTGTATGTTATTTTATTTTATTATTTTTTTATTAATTTTCTTTACGTTTTTGGGCTTCCTTGACTGAGAGGATATACCGATTAACTATGAACCGAAAGAAGGATTGATTTGGAGTATACTTTTTCCCATCCACCCTGAAATAAATATATGTACTGTCAGCAGCAGGGCTACAGTGCTAATTGGGTCATCGAAAAATGTGCGTTAACTCTGTTACTTGGATAGTAAATGTGGTGGTGGTTCGATCGCCTCGCATCATAATAAGCGTCACGAAACTTAGAGGGTTGAACAGCTGCTGTGGTTTTCAGCGCCATTTTAGCTTCCTTCACCCGGCTTGAAATTATTCAGAATAGATACCTAGACACCACACTACACATAGGCTGCACCAAAGGAACTCCATACTCACGCCATTCAGCAATCTACATATGTATTTATACTCTCACCTCCAATCACAAACTGCAATTTAACTAAGCAAAATTCCCACAGAGTACAACAAATGTTCGCATTTAAATGCACCACAACTTAAGTAATACTCGCAGGATATATAACTATTCACTATATAGCGATTTATGACCGCATTTCTGTACATACGCATGTGTATTTATACTCGTATGTATGTATGTATTTACAACCTCAAATATGCTTTCATTTGACTGAATTTTGTGCATCAATTAGCTGGGCGAATATTTTGCCATAATTTTGGTTGAGAATATCCGATTTTAATTATACAGCCAAATTAATGCTTGCTGTCAATATTGAATTACGGCCAATGAATACGGAATGCCAATGTGACGCACACACAAACTGATTTCATATATTGTACATATATAGTATTATGTATATGGGTACGTGCTTTCATCACCCATTCACCAAAAGTTTTCGAAAATGAAAAGAATAGTAACTATTTTAGACTAGTTATCTTCGAAATGCTTAGCATGATTCTAGGCAGATTTCTACCGATTAGTTGAAGTCAAAAGCCCGATCAACCTCTACACTTAACCCTATCCGACTGATGTGACTAAAATTTCGCAATTTTGCTGACGTGTAGCCTCTCAGATCCAAATTTATATGTTAGATATTTAATAACAAAATTATTTTTTTCTCAGAACTATTATACATCAGCTCTATGTTGAAAGTGACACCAGCATAGTCTATCCCAAGATACACAGATCCAGCTTTTTTATTCGCGGGCGCCCTTGCCTTCGTTATTCCTCTAAGAGTAATTGTTTTATCATATCATATCAACTTCCCCTTATAAAATACTTTCATAGTGACAGTTCCACTACCGACCATAGGCAGCAAGCATTTTTTCGCTGTTTTGTGAGCGTCAGAAGTTCACCTTTACCGTCCCTGAGCTCGCTGAGTTTACAAGAGACCTAGTGTAGTCCACGTGTGGTCAAAGCTCATCCTGCTATTTTCTTCCTCGATAAGACCGCATTGCCCTTTGTCCAGCCAACTCATCCTTCAACGAGTTTCTTGCAATAGCGCTGCTGTTTAGTACCCAGTTGAAGCCTATTGAGGATATATATACATACTTTGTAGCAGTCAGTTGTTTGCTCTTAAACTTGTTTAAGACTGAGTTTTGTACTGCTTAAGCACAAGAACCTCCAAATAATGTGCGTTGAATTAAAAAGGAATCCGAATTATTGGCTTTAGATCGGCGACGGGCACTGCCTTGCCCGCGGGCGAAGCTCTTTTAAGTTCTCAATATATTTTATATAGGCGCGCACAGAGTAAAAGCTCTCGCTGCCCATCGCTGTTTTGGATTGTAAATCCGATTAAATTTACACTCTCGCCGACTAGATGGGGGAATATTAATATTTATATGAAGATCATAATTGGCACACTAGCACTCTAAAAGACTTAAGGAACAGCCTTTGTACCGTCAAATACTTAAATTTCTGCCTAATTTTTCCATTAATAACATAGGCAAATATGATATCAAAACAAGCGTTACCTGGTCCGAGGGAATATACTAACTACTATATCCTTCAGTATTGCGACAATTCGTCGACTATATCTTAGGAGCGATGCACTGAAACTAGATCTATAGGATATTCTAAAATACAACCTCAAAATGTGATACGCCTAGATTGTGCGAAACTTGATAAAATAAGGCTAAATTCGTTTAGAGATGCAGGCAGTTAGGGAGCTGAGAAACCAGAAAAGTAAGAAAGGCGCCATTGAGAGAAAGAGAGGGAGGAAAGGAATGAAGAGTGGGTGGCCGCAGTCGGGTGTTGAATTTTTTACATTAACTTTGCAAAGACGTCACAAAAAACTTAGAGGCTACAGCATACCCCGTTCGAGAAAACCCCACTTTTCCTTGCAAATAGCACGAGTGCAAACCTTTTTTGGAAATCCTTCCGTATGGTACTAGAGTTGTGATAAACTCATTTACACAAAATTTCTATATTTTGGTTGATTGGTTAGACTAGCGCCTGAGCTTGTGGGTATTGTGCCCCGTTGGTTGCAAGTAAATGCATTGGTTAGTTGTGGGTTAAAGTGCCAAACTTATGTAATGCCGCTTAGAATTTGTACTCTATAAACAGAGTATTTTTGATTACAACACTCGAATTACAAATGTTCGAATTTGCCACTATGCATTATGTATGTGTGTTCATGGTAGTGGGTCGAAGGCTACGTGTGCCGTGCCATATATCAAGCGCACAATGAACATAATACATACATATGTACCTATGTAAGTGCATAAGTGCATATATATAGTATGTGAATATCTTTAATAGTATAAACCAATACATGCGAAAAGTGGTTTTAAGAACAAAAAATTTTATAAAATTGGTACACTCAATTGGTGACTGCAAGCGCACTCAAAAGGCTGCAGAGGTGTTTATATATTTACATACATACGAATGTGCATACTTATGTATGCTCCAATTCGTTGGCACTGTTATAAATAACATCATTAATGCATTGCGTAAATCATATGTACAAATAAATAAATATGTAGTTATGGGCAAATAAGTAAGCATCAGAGCGCGGGTAATTCATTAATTAATACAGTTGCATCAGTATGCATTTGGGCGAGTGCGCACATATTTGTATTCAGAAACCAATACGTACTCGTACGTATGTATACCGTAATTATATAAATGCGCAGATATGATACACTTGCATTAGTTTAAATTTTAATTATGACCATGAAAGGATTAAATAAAAGCCTAATGTCGAGGCAGGATATGTATCGTTTGCGATTTATTTGTTTAATAGCTAAGTATACAATGCACAGATATATACTATTCGCGAATTTCTTTATATGCGTATACGCACATAAACGTAAATAATACTCAACATTCGTATTTTAAGGTTAAATGAAAATAAATTGCATATTTATTTAGCTGGGTACTAGCAGAGGTTAATAAGTTCGCGGAAGGCAGGGTTGTTAAATCAAATTACGCTATTATCTAATGTGCGAGAATCGCTGCATGAATATTTAAGTAAATCGCAGTTAAAACATGAACTAAAGAGAAATTTTAGTTTCATGCCCTGAGAGAGTTCTTTACAAACAATAAAAACTTCACTGATCGGTATGAAAGTTTTTTGAAAAAGTCAAAAAAAAAATGTGTTCCTGAATATCATCTGAGGCCATTTCAAATACCCTTCAGCATCATCCTTTCTTGTCATTGTGAATGCAAACTTTAAATGTTACTCATATGCCATGTACGAGTATGTGTGGTATCCTTTTTCATGTCGGACACCAAATTTCGTGCCACATTTTTTTGTGTTTCGATATCAGTCCACTTCTGAATACTCCTAGGGAGTTTGTTCTCAGGGAATTTGTTTATCCCGGGAAAGAAATCCTACAATAATTAACTCCCACGGAGTAGCATTTTTTCCGAAAATTTGGGAAAAAGAAATTCGAACTTCGAGAGAGCTGTTTGACACTTTTTTGACTCCACTCAACTCCTCCATTTAATATAAAAAATGCTCAGGGAATTTTTATTCATGATAGGAGGAAAGGGAGAAGAGAGACATCTCCCAGGGAATTCAGAATCAGGGAATTCAGAGTTCAGAATCGGCCTATATATCTCAGGTTCTACTCAACGTAGATACTTCATTTTAACGTCGTTTTAAAGATAAAGAAATTGGCTTAATATTTCTATATATAAAGTACTCATAACTGTTCTAACGCTATTTTAGTTATAAATTGTTTTGAAGCTTATTTACATGGTGAAGACCAGCAAAATTGGGATTTAGAGCCATACCATCGTAATCCTTGTTTAATTCTCTGAAAAAAGCATGTTTTAAAAAAATTGGGGTTTTTCAAGAACTATTTGAAAAATTTTGTTTTCTATTACGAGGTGGTTTACTTTGTGAGAGTGAAAAGTTTTTTGTATTTTTTTTTTTTCGCAAAACTACGTTGAGTAGAACTCGAGATGCAATTATTTGAAGAAGTACGCAATTGGTCAGAATCACGAAGAAATTCAAACGTTGACAGATAAGATATATCCAAAAAAAGAAAAGAATCCGTGATTACGTGTTAGCTTATTTCCTGCAGAGAGCCCATAAAAATTTTGAAACAAATCGGAGATATGACATTATTAAAAAGAATGCCTCATGTAAGAGAATGGCCATATACCTGGCGTACGAGTAACATTCTTTGCCGCTCATATTTCATCAAAAAAAATCATGACGCATTTTCATTTGACCATTCACAACTTTTTATTTATCCATCGATTTTTTTCGGTATTAACTTAGTAATTTTTTGTAAAATTTTATACAAAGGAAAAAATTACAAAACATCTGTCATTTTTTCTAATTTTTTCCTTGTTAAAATTTAAATTTTTTTCATAAAAATCTTGGGAAAATGGGGTTGGGTTTAGTACCGCTCACAACTATTTCGGGCTATTCCGTCCAAATGGGTGGCCCGATCCAAAAAAACTTTCACACACTTGTAGTCAAGGGTCCACGCAATATTTTAACACTCACTTTTGTAAATTTTGGTCACTAATTTATTTACAAATTGGGTTTGAAATATGCCCTTTTTTGTAAAATTCGGAAATTAGCGTACATTTATAACTCCTATTCTGCTTAAATTAGCCACTTCACCAATATATTTTTGTATTTCCTTTCACTTTACACTTTACTTGGTTTGTTATAACTTGCTTTACGACTTTCATATTAACCAATTCATCACAATTCATTAAATAAAAACACCTTCACAATCACGCGTCTGACTTTGGTTGCATATGCAAATTAAATGGCGGAGTTCAGCTGTCAATCTCCAAAATGTGCACAAGAATGAGAGACAAAAGAAGATAGGATATAACCCAGTCAGCATTAAAAATATACAAAGGTGTTCTCTGCAAAAGGTGTTCAGCTCCTTTTCTTCGCAAAACAGAAAGGAGAATTCTACTGCCTGAGGGTTATAATCCCTAAGTGCGGCCGAAGGCCGCCTACGCAGAAAGGTGTTCTCTGCAAAAGGTGTTCAGCCCATTTTCTTTGGCAACACAGAAAGGAGAATTCTACTGCCTGAGAATTCTAATCCTTAAGTGCGGCCGAAGGCCGCTTACGTAGAAAGGAATTCTACGCAAAAATACATTTGTTAAAAAGAACATTTTCTTTTATAAAAACTGTTTTTTTTCCGCCCCCACCCCAAAAACGGTGTGAGCGCTACTAAACATTTCCCGGAAAATGACCGGTAGATATCAAGATTTTTAATTTTTTTGATCTTCGCAAAATTGATACTTTTTCTTTTTACTTTTTCGACCAAGAATAATTATAATCGTTAAATTTGGAATTGGTAATCCTTAAGTGCGGCCGAAGGCCGCTTACGTAGAAAGGAATTCTACGCAAAAATACATTTGTTAAAAAGAACATTTTCTTTTATAAAAACTGTTTTTTTTCCGCCCCCCCACCCCAAAAACGGTGTGAGCGCTACTAAACATTTCCCGGAAAATGACTGGTAGATATCAAGATTTTTAATTTTTTTGATCTTCGCAAAATCGATACTTTTTCTTTTTACTTTTTCGACCAAGAATAATTATAATCGTTAAATTTGGAATTGGTATTTTGTGATTTTTATTTCTTTCGATAAAAAGTAATCGTAATTTTCGATATTTATAATGTAGATTGCATTTTTATAACCATGATGTAAAAAATTAAATAAAAAAATTAGAATCAAAAAAATTCTTCGAGAAAATAATAATCCAAAAATATTTGTTATCCTTGACCGAAAAATTAAAAGGCAAAAATAACAGTTAAATTTGATCGGAAAAATATGAATCCAAATTTAACGGATATATTATGATTTTTATTATAAAGATCATAGCCGCTACGGTCCTTGTTTAAAACTGAATACTTTTTTTAATTTTAAGAACGAAAGGAGAAAAACTAAGTCTTGTCGGGCTTGTTTTTAGAACATAATTTTGGTGATAGAGATAATTCTAACAGAATCTTCGATTTTTCGGCATTTCGTTATTTTTTCTAGGTCACCAGTTTACCATAAGTAGATAAAAAATAAATAAAAAATTAAAGCTCAAAAAATGATCGCAAACTTCTGATCTGCCTGAGTGTGTATTTATGTCACATAATATTTCTTGGAAATATTTTCTTGGCAAAATGTAAATCTAAATTTAAATTTAAATATTTTTGGGAGATTTATGCACCGATATTATATTTTAAATTAAAAGTTAAAACCCCCGACTTGCAGAGTATCAATAAAAAAAACGCTAGTACCATTAAAAACTCTTAGATATTTAGTATTAGATATACATACATACACAGTTTAAGTTGACTGACCTTGAAGTTCACCTTTCCGCAAAATAGATTTGTATTAAACTTTTCACACAATGAGATATAAGCGAACGAACGATGGTACTAAAATACCTACATACATATGTATGCACATATGTATGTACATACATGCAAATATACATATGCGACAATTCTCGCACTTGGAACTTATGCTCTTCCAGGCATTTTCATTTCCAATCCAGAATTCTTTCTTTGCACTGCACTTTTAAATCACATTTCTTCATTTTCACACTTTCACTTTTATACTTTTATTGCAAAAACCTTTTGGCAAAGCATTAGTTATTGCAAAAACTAATTAAATCACAAACAATTTATAATTAAATATCAAAAAACTTGACCGAACGCGTACCGACGCCCACAACGTAATTTGACACGACAGCAACCGATTTACAACTGAGCTGGCGATGATAGACAAAGCAGCGCTGTTGGGGAGTATGAGACAGCGACGCAGCCACCCACGTACATGTAGGAGTGTGAATGTACGTTTGTGTCACTGAGAGGAGCATAGCAATTAGAAAAATGGCATGTATGTATACTCAAACCTGTTCAAAAAATAAAAATAGAGCAACAAAATATCATGCGAATAATTTTGAAGAAGGTACAATAACAAGGTGTATTAAACAAGGTGGTGTTGGGGCGACAGCTGAGTTTTTCGCCGTGGAGGCCATTACGTCAAAATGATGTGTTTGTTGTAACTCATACCAATGACAGTATGGCCATCAGCGTATAATTTGTTAGTGTAATTTTTTACTTATATACGGCCAACACCACCTTGTTAAATACGCCTTGGTACAATAAGGAGTTGGGAAGTATTGAAAGTGTTTGAGGAGACATTCCATCATAACAATACTCGGCGATTCCAGTGCGAGACAATTCAGTATTAAATCGGAAGTGGTTGTGCTTAGTTTAAAATCATTGGTGGGTCGCGCTCGACCGGTGAATCTATTTGTGCGCAATAAGCGGTGATTTGTGGTAAATTAATTCATGCAAAATATTTGCAAGTGTTGTGCTGATGTATAAATTGAATTGTGATAAAGTGAAATGAGTGGTTTAAGAAAAATGGAAGGAAAATGTATGTACATAAAAAATATGGGTGGTCAAGGTCACGGAAGTCAATTTTAAATCAGAGAAAGAGAATCCCTTCTTCGTGGTGCGTTTATTAGCAGACAACAACGAACTACAAAAAATGTGTGCAGTAAAAAGGCGAGTACATATTTTGGTTAAAATTTTTTTTGTATATTTTAGTAATCCGTTGCATTGCATTTGCATTTAGGGTCTTAAGGGTATGAAAAGGCTTTAAATAATGTCTTCAGATTTTGAAATCAAAAGAGCATATATACATGCATACACTTGTGGCTACGTAAACCTTATCACGACCTTTTTTAATTAGGTAGAATTTTTCGCATTAATAAAAATAATGTTAAATATAGTTCAAAATGTAAAAAATTATATATCTCCATAAACAAAAATTTCAAATTTTGTACAAAATTAGATAATAAAAAAAATAATAGTTTTAAGTAAGTTGTTGCTCGAATTTAATATATATTATTAGGTGTGTACTCGTATTGAGAGGACAAAATTCTCCAGCAGAAAAAGTTCTGAGAATTTAGCAGCATTCGCTCTCAAAGAGACGAAATATCAACAGAAGTACGAGAACGCAAAATTTGCAAAAACTTGCGTTCTTGAAAAGTTTTTTGAGATAGAATGTTTTCGAACTGGCTGCCGAGATAGGTCGATCTTCCACTCAGCCATCGATTTGTCGATAACATTGTTCTTTGTTTCTTGTTGATGTCTATGTAAAAAAAGATTCGCTCCTGAAGATGCTAAGGTGATTAGCGAAACGTTGGGCAAAACGTGAAGAAAAAAGTGGTTTTCTTGCACACGAAAATAATCGATCGACCAGCCTACAACAACAACAATAGGAGTGTACTCGTACGCCCAACTATCTAAAGTTTTAGAAAACTTTTACTGGTTTTGCGTTCTCGTACCCAAAAAACTTGCAAAGTAGGGGAAATTGAGAGAGCGAAATGTGAAAGAGAGCTGCAAATTTCTGCTGGAAAAATTTTTCCCAGCTAAAACTTGCAAGTAAGAAAATCAGCTGATCACAAACACATGTTTGTAAATAAACAAAAGAAAATATGGCCTTTTTGAGTTATTTATTGCAAATTTTATTATTAATGCTAGTATGTAACTAAAAAGTGCGTAAATTTAATAAGCACAACGTTTGTTGAGTTTATTTTTCGTTAATTTGCTATTAATCTCCAGTTTGTTTACTTTAGAGCGTGCTGACTATGGTTGCCGTATGACATTTTTCGTTTGTACCATAAATTTCCTTTAAATATACCAAAATAAATTTAAATGAAGCATGCTGAAATGTTTTTTTGCTGGAGTTTTCGGTTTTGGTAGGTTGATTGTTGAAATGAAAATTTTATAATTTTAAACCTACTCTATCACATTATTTTGAATCAAAGATGGGTGTTTGGAGAAGATACTCTTGTTTTTAATGCGTCACCATGTGATATCAGAAATAATTATGAGAAAAATAACTTATTCATTCCGATATAATTAATTCGTATTTTAAAAAGGTTTTTCTTATCCAAAACTATTCAATTGTATAAAATGCCAAATCGGGGGAAAATGCACCAAGCAGAAAATAAATTGCCAAATTAATCACCTGTGGCAACTGTGCAAGTGATCAGCTGTTTCGAAGGTTGCAAGTTTTTGCAAATTTTGCGTTCTCGTACTTCTGTTGATATTTCGTCTCTTTGAGAGCGAATGCT
>NW_016159666.1:14727-18426 GCF_001687245.7 Rhagoletis zephyria
TGAAACCTAGAAACTAGAATTAAAACATTTTGGTTTGATTTTTAAACCACGAACTTTTTGGGCTAAAATTTAAACCAGAATATATTAAAAATTGCGTAAAACTATTGACTGGTTTAAAAAGTAGACTATAAAAGTTTAAAAAAGGCAGTCGTCCCAGCGCGGTTTAAAAATTAAACCCAAATTTTTGACCGTGTACTTTGACCAGCATACTTCAGTAAGTTTATGCATTTATATTAATAAGTTTCGATAGTGTAAAATTTCTCCGATTTCAAGTTAAAATTTTTTCAAATATATGTATTAAAAAAATTTAATTTTTCAAACCCTGGCAGCGACATCTAATTTTTTTTAATCTTGAATTTTTCGCGAATGCTTTTCTACGTAAAAAATTAACTTCATTTTGTAAGCATGTGGAACAAAATATAGTGGTGCCCTATAAACAATTAGATGTTCATATTTAAGTACCACCTTAATATTTATGTATATTATGCCTGTTTTGCCATATACCTTTTTCCAATTTAACAATTTCTTGCTACTCTTGTTCGCCTTAGTTTCTGCCCCAAACGGGCTGGGCTGGTCGCAATGCCGACTACTGGGCACGTAAGTGTATTGCTTTGTGTTACTGAGTAGGTAAACTGACAACTTTCTCACACACCGTACATTCGCGTGCATGCGATAACCATTGACATAAGGAATCCAATTCATTCACCATTTGATTTTTGGCTCATTGGCGCTCTGCAATTAGCCACACGTCCTCACTTATGGTCCCCACCATTCGACTCGGTTTTGCGGGCTTTTAGTAAGAGCGTAGTATGTGTGTGTTAATTTCATGTGTAGTTTGTATTGTATCGCCTTTCCAGCGTAAGTTTCCGCACAAGTCGTCTTACAAGCTTTTTTAAAGTACTTAGTCATTGGATGTAATTAGCCCGATTGGCCCAACAGGCAATAGTTTACAGGATATGGGAATCATGACTGAGTTTACAAAATTAATAACAATGAAAAGTGCTTAGGTCAATGTACATATTTACTTTTTTTAAAATAGTCTTTGAGCATTGCAGATTTTTTTGTTGAGAACCATGAACCAAATGCTTTTCAGGACATAAAAGCAGTTGGATCCTTATCACCTCATGCCAAGAGGTGACTACTGCTGGAAATTTTGTATTATCTATGATGTCGATGCTCCCATATGCCAAGTATCCCTTCCGGGTCCATCCATACTAGGATTCGGCGGACGCCAAATAGTGCTTAGTAAAACTATAGGCTAAGCTTTCGCTAACTTACTACACCCCAGGAATTTCGGAGCCTTTGCTTTAAGTTATGTATCTGAGCGGAGTGGAGTCTAAAAGCATAAACAGACGGCAGCGTAGATCCGGATCAACTCGGGAATTAACTGCAGTTGATCCGAATTAAGTCTGAGTGAATCTGGATCAGCGTTGCCGTCTGCTTAAGCTTTAACTAATTATTGCAAATAAACCATCCCTGTCTCCACATTGTTTCAGAAACCCCTCTTCATTAATTACATCGTTTCGCTCCAATAACATTAGCGTGCAACAGAGCGTAGGTGCAACAACAACGCCATTATGTCACAATCTTCGCAGCACTTTTCACTATTTCCGCTTCCGTAAGGGAATTCGTTGTCAAGGCGTCCAAGCTTGCCCGCCCATTAGGACAATGGCAGTGTGGCAGTAGCAGCAGCCAGCATGTTGTGGTTTCGTGCGTTAAGCAGCTGCGTAACACGCAACCGCAGAGCCATTAATGCGGCTCTGTTGCGACGCTGTTTTTATTGTACATACATACTCCCACGGCTGTCTGGTTGCGTAGTGGCACGCATAGCTGCAGCGGACTCGGTCGTTGTACTTCTGATGTGCGGACGATTCCGAAGTTGAAATTAAAATTTAAAGATGCGAATGTGCTTCCGGTGAGGCTCTGGGTAAAATGTGTATATATGTACATAAATATGTATGTGAGTACATGCGGCTGATACGGAGCTTTAAGCCTATTTTTTGCTCATACTTGTGAACATTTGTTGTCGCTGGTGGCTTAAATATGCTTGCCGGAATGTAAAGCAATTGCATGGGTATACATTTCACGCGTATACGCACATACAAGCATATGCGCATACATATGTATTTGAGCGTTTTTCGCATTTTATGCCATTGCTACTTCCGCTATCCAGCAAACTAGCGCAATTGGACATTTCTGCTGATTTTACGGTGTTGCCTTTTAAAAGCGAATAGCCGAGCAGTGAACCGCAGCGCTTCAGAGGCGCACGAATGCAATGAAGTGTAACGCAGCAGGGAAATGGCGAGCAGAGAAAATGCCAAGGAAAATGAAAGGCAAGAAAATGTATAGTCTACGATAAAATAGCTAAGCAGCTGATAAGCCGATGGTAGGAAGCTAGTTGAACGCGAAAGTTACATTGATTTGGAGGACGGTGGGGAGAGTGGTAGACTAACGACTTTCACTTTCTTGCTTAGTCTTTAATGCAGCTAGGAAAACCAACCAATTGGAACGCGCACAGAGCAAATTTGGGGCATGCTGGGTCAGAGTTCACGGTAGAAAGTAGGAAGTGAGTGGCATACTTTTGGGCGTAAGTAGGTAGTATCTACTTAATTTCAATGTAATTGGCATAGAAAGTGCAAAGCGGCAGAGCACATACACCCGGGTGTTGTTGCACTTAGGGAAAAATTCCCGACATGTAGAGATTTTCGTTGGAAAATAAGATTGTAGGAAGAAAGGGAAAGTAGCTACTTAAAAAGTTTTTCAATTCTTCAGGATTTTCTCTTTTATTTTATGCCCATATTTTCTAGCTACATACATCAAACTTGCTTATTTTTGATACTAAAATTTAATGGACTATGAAACTGCGTCCTCAAAATCTCTCTAAGAACTCTTCCTATTTAAAAGCTAAAATATTTACCAAAGTTTGCGGAATTTTTTAGACTCTGCAAGAAGTCTAACCGATTTTATCACGTTTTTTCTATTTATTTTAAAAAACTGAAACCGAGGCATAATAAACAACATTTACGTGTATTTTGTTGTTGCTTCTGGTATCTACAGTGTCAAAAAAGAACTCAGTGTGTTTTTTAATCATAGTGTGCCATGTAAAATATGAAAAAAACAAGTAAGAAAGTCTAAGTTCGGGCGGAGCCGAACATTAAAAACCCGGCGCAAGTATTTTCCACCTTTCCGAAAGCTACCGCTACATGATAAGCGGGTGTATAAATTTTAAGCAAACTAGCATCCTTAAATTTCGAAACATTGAAATTTAAAGAATTTCTACAATTTACCGTTATATGAAAAGCGGCCGTAATTTCAGTCCGATTTCAACAATTTTCAACTTTTTGCTTTTATGTGGCAAGCACAATAACCATACCGAGTTTGGTACAAATTGCTAGAACGGTTAACGAGATACATATATGTGATCATAAGTGGGCGGTGCCACGCCCATTTTCCAAAATTTTATCAGAAAGGTATTTCCTGGTAAAGAATTGTTGCAACCATCAATTTTGAATAAATTATCTTTAATATTTACTGATTTATCGAGGATTTCGTATTTCTCGAAATTACCGTTATATGGGATGTGGGCGTGGTGTTATTGTCCGATTTGGTATGCTGTACCAGGGTCAACAACTGTGCCAAGTTTGGAAGAAATTGGTGCAGCGGTTACCAAGATATACACATGTAACTATAAGTGGGCGT
>NW_016159666.1:18555-19452 GCF_001687245.7 Rhagoletis zephyria
ATCTTCAGTAGTTACTAAAATATCGCAGTTTTCGTATTTCTGAAAATTACCGTTATATGGGAGGTAGGCGTGGTTATTGTCCGATTTCGCCCATTAATTATTAAAATTAATTTCAATTAGAAAATACATTTTTGCAACTTTCTTTCTGCGTATTATTTTTTTTTTGCTTCCAGGACTTTTACATGAAAGTATATTTTGGCTATTTATAATTTTTGTGAAAAATTAGTAAACAACATTTGACACTTTAGAGACCAAATAATTAAAAAAATCAGCTAATTTAATGATTCTACCTGTTCAATATGCCTTGATTATAACTGATTTTTTTATACCCGAGCGCACTTGTGCACAAGGGTATTATAACTTTGTTCACATAACGGTTGTTTGTAGCAGAAAAAACGAATCGAGATAGATATAGGCAAATGTATACATAAATGATAAGAATGAACAGAGAAATCGATTAAGCGGTGACTGTCTGTCCGTCCGTCCGTCCGTCTGTGCACACGATAACTCGAGTAAAAATTGAGATATCTTAACGAAACTCGGTACGTGCACTTCTTTCTGGCGTAGGACGGATGGTATTGAAAATGGGCAAAATCGGACAATAACCACGCCTACCTCCCATATAACGGTAATTTTCAGAAATACGAAAACTGCGATATTTTAGTAACTACTGAAGATTATTCACTCTAAATTGACATTTACAATAAGTTTTAGACGAAAAATAAGAATATTATAAAGTTTTGGAAAATGGGCGTAGCCACGCCTACTTATGGTTACATGTGTATATCTTGGTAACCGCTGCACAAAGATCTTCCAAACTTGGCACAGTTGTTGGCCTTAGTATAACATACGAAATGGCCGAAACTTTTTAAAATCGGACAATAACCACGCCCACAT
>NW_016159666.1:19606-21088 GCF_001687245.7 Rhagoletis zephyria
AAATATTAAAGCTAATTTATTCAAAATTGACACTTGTAACAATCCTTTACCAAGAAGTACGTTTGTGATAAAATTTTGGAAAATGGGCGTGGCCCCGCCCACTTATGATCACATATATGTATCTCGGGAACCGTCCTACCAATTTGTACTAAACTCGGTATGGTTATTGTACTTGCCACATAGAAGCAAAGCGTTGAAAATTATTGAAAGCGGACTAAAATTACGGCCGCTTTTCATATAACGGTAAATTTCAGAAATGCCTGAAACTTCAATATTTCAAAATTTAAGGACGCTATATTACTCAAAAATGATACACTCCGGCTTACCATGTAGCGGTAGCTTTCGGAAAGGTGAAAAATATATATATTTAATACTTGCGCCGAGTATTTAATGTTCGGCTCCGCCCGAACTTAGAATACCTTACTTGTTATTTTCTGTTTTTGAGTAATCCTGAGGCAAGATTGAGAAAAGGCGCATAATCGCACACCCTGTTATATATCGCCACTTCCAACAATTTCCCATTAATCAAAGTGCTTTGTAGCCGTTTAATCTGATTCGGAGCATATCCCACATGCATTCGAATTAGTAAATCCAATCATTAGCTGATGGCGATAATTGAGTTATGCTTGAGAGTTTCACTATACAAGACAGCTGGCCAGTACGCTAGAATAACGACAACATAAGGATTGAGGCAAAATTAGAAGTGTGGAAATATAAATGCAAAATATAAATATGTATGTACATATGTACGTATAGGTATTTTCACAACCAGCAAAATAGCAAAACAGGCTACAAAATGCGGCATTTACTATGCACACCATGCCTTCACCACCATCCCAAAAAAAGTCAAGGTTTCACAAATATGCTTACAAATGCCCACGCATACCAACATGCCAACACACACACACACACGCAAACACTCATCTGGCAAAATGGCAATCTATAATTCATCAACTTAATTAGGATTACGAACANCTTCACAAATATGCTTACAAATGCCCACGCATACCAACATGTCAACACACACACACACACACGCAAACACTCACCTGGCAAAATGGCAATCTATAATTCATCAACTTAATTAGGATTACGAACACCTCAAAGCGAAAATCTTAATATACGAGTATGTACGAGAAAACAAACGGTTGTTTGTGCCACATAATTGGAATATGTGTAAGGGTATGCGCCCATACACACACACATACATATACACGTATAAGTATATATGTTTACATGTGCACACATGTACTTACCCTGTGGGGAACATCTCTAGTTCTGAACTGGGGCGCTTCTAGTACATTTAGACCCAGTACTGGTTCGCGATAAATCTCTTTTGCATGCAAGCAACTGGCGAATTTAACATGGCGATGTCCTAGGAAGTGTCAATTGCCCCCCGCTGCATCCCTTTTTCGATAGTTCCGAACTAGTCCTAAATTCTATAGTTCCGAACCAGTTCTAAAATCGACAGACGAAAGAAAA
>NW_016159666.1:21106-33758 GCF_001687245.7 Rhagoletis zephyria
ACGAAAGAAACGTTTTTTTCAATTTGAATTTAAATTTGTTTGAATGATTGTAAGAAATGTACGTTTACATACCTTTGGCTGTAGCTGACTTTGCAGAGGTGCTCGCTGTTATTGGTTAGATTCCAGACGGCCCCAAGATGTTAATATGTTAACACAAAGCTTTGTTTTGTATTACCAAACTATGAAATAGCATCTGCGAAGCACAGAATAGAAGCGTATTTGAACGAAAAAGCCGCCGAACACATATCTATGTAAAGTAAATAAGCCCCCCGCTGCATCCCTTATTCGATAGTTCGGAAATAGTTCTAAATTCGACAAATAGGATCTAGTTCGTTCTGCATCCCTTTTTCTATAGTTCCGAACCAATTCTAAATTCGTCACTTTAGATATAGATTTGTAGTGAAAAAAACTGAAAAATTAGTTTCTTAAAAGTACCACTTTTCGCCGATTTTGGACTGGTGGGGATCTAGTTCCTATCGGACTAGTTCCTTTTGGGCGATAAAGACCTAGTACGGAACTAGAAATTTGATTCACTAGTCCGCGGTTTCCCTGCAGGGTATGTACTTATATATGAATGTTTATGTTGTAGATAATACATGTACTTGCCCATGGCAATGAAATTATAAAAAGTACAATAGCTGTGCAACAACGACGATAGGATACACCTGAGTTGTGGTAAGCGGAGTGAAGTGGAATGGAGTGGAGCATGAGGGCTGTATACGCTAGGCATGGACAGATTTTCGGCAGCAAGATTCTAGGTAGGAGGAAATTAATTTATTGTTTACATGAAGCAAACAAATGACCTTAATTGTTACAGCAAACCAGCTTGCACGCACTCGGGGCATACGCACATAATACCGTTAAACGCTGGTTAGCCATTAGATATGTACATGCATAAGCAATATGACTAAACGCATAGATTTATGTGCGAGCATATGTAAATATTTGTGTATTTTCAAAAATAATAAGCAACATACATACATGTATATACATATGTAAAGTTGGATGCTGCGCTACTTAAGAAAGTCCATATTATATCCATAACCATATCCATATTCATTTCCGCACCCATATCCGAATCCATATCCATATCCATATCTGTATCCGTAGCCGCCCAAAATAGGGTCTCCTTAATCTGGGTGTCTGGTCATGAGGGCTATGATGGCAATGAAAAAGCGGATTTTCAAGCTAAACAAGGGGCAGACACACCCTTTCTTGGGCTCAGCCCATTCCTTGGATACAACAACAATGACGTTAAGAAGGACCTCAACAAGTGGGTAATATCTTGCACTGATAGGCGTTGGGATAAGTTGGAGGGACACCATCACTCAAAGAAATTTCTATGCTTCAGTGAAAAAACAACTCAATCAGCGCTCATGCTAAGTAGGAAAAACCTAAAAACACTGTGTGGAGTACTAAATAATA
Organism: Rhagoletis zephyria; assembly: GCF_001687245.7. NCBI lineage: Eukaryota > Metazoa > Arthropoda > Insecta > Diptera > Tephritidae > Rhagoletis > Rhagoletis zephyria. The sequence continues at coordinate 22,532 of NW_016159666.1, forward strand.
GGCCACTATATGTGCAACAAACACATGCATATGCTTAGCATCTGTAGTTAACACAGACATCTTCAGGTTCTTTGTTGAAGAGGTGGAATCAATGGAACACCTCATTACCTTCTGTCCAACACTAGCTCACCGCAGAGCCAGATTTTTTAACGACTATACGCTCAACGATATCGACCCAATACAGATTTCGCAGCAGGTATTAATACAATTCTTGTGTATACTAAACAACTAAAGTTGAAATAGGGGGTACACTAGATCAAATTTGGTCGCGGCGCAATGGGCCTGAAGACCAACCTTTACATCACCATAACCATAACATATCCATATCCATATCCGTATCCATATTCATATCCCTATCAATACCCATATCCGTATCCACACATATTTATATTCATATCCATATTCATATCCATATCCGTATTCATATCCATATCGTCATCTATTACTACATATATCCATATGCATATCCATATCCATATACATATCCGTATCAATATTCGTATCCATATTCATATCCATATCTTTATCCATATTTATATCCACATGCATACTTATTTCCATATCCATACTTATTTCCGTATCCATATTTGTATCCATACCCATATCCATATCCATATCTATACATATTCATACCTATATCTATATATATATCCATATCCATACCTATATCCATACGCATATCTTTGTTCATGTCTATATCCATATCTAAATCAATATTTACAATCATATCCTTGTCGATATCCTTATCCGAATCTATATCCATATACGTAGGCAGTTTTCTCCTCTGAAATGCTCTGAAATTCTCTTAGCAGTTTTTCATGGTGGTCTCTGTAAGAAATAGCTTGGATTTTTAAATCGTTTATCTAATGCCTATTTTCTGTATAGCAATTCTTTTTACTAAAAATATGGTATGTAAATACTTTTTTTGTATAGCAGTGTTAGACATGAATTTCCACATTCCGTATTTTTTCTTTTTATATCTTTTATTTTATTTTTTTCGTTTCACACTTTTGCTCCCTTCGTTTGCTTTCCTTGCATCTCCATGCTGCGTAGCCAAGCTTGCATGCTTTTCTGCCCCTCATATTCAATACGACTTTCGTTGGAATACATTTCGCTTAAGAAATCTAATATTCACCATACTGCCATTCCAAATAAATCCAATTGAATTGGAAATAACCAAAAATCTTCGCTAACATTACCTCAGTACGAATACCTTTAACCGCTCATCGTTCACTGTTCTTACATATCTCCTCCACCAGCACATCACCAGTTACCGCCTGCCTGCCTGACTGCCATCTGTTGGGCACACATACACCTGCAAGTTACTACTACTATAGATATGTAGTACACATTTGCATGTGAAATTGAACATGAAATTTCCATTAGATCTGAAATGGGCGGACAGCTTTAACTGGTACTTAGCTATAGCTGAGCGCAAACCATCCGCCCACCCAGCCGCTTAACTATTGAAAGTGTAAAGCATTTAAAGTTTGGCTAAGTACTTACATTTGCATTGCATTTGTTGAGCTGTTGCCATTGCATTGTCAGTTCTGTCGTCTGTCAGCCATTCAACTGCGTTCCAACTATTGCCGTAGCTGTCGCTGTCGCTGTTGCAGTGGTTGCTGCTGCCACCACCAGCCAGCCATTCACAGCAGTTTGCTCTTTGCCATATTGGCACACGTTCGGCAAACGCTGTCAGATAAAAGGAAATGACATTGACTGCTGGTTATTGCTGCCTTCGACGACTGTCGCTGTGCTGGTCCCCTCCTCCGCCCCTCCTCCACCAACTCCACCAACTCCACCAACCAAGCATTCGCATTGATGCTGGTAGAGTGTATGTGATACCTGGCGGCGGCTACTACGCGTTTCCAACTAACTCTGACACTTGAAAGCACCATTTTGCTTTGGCACTCTGACGAGCGCATGCATTTTGCAGCAAATGCGGGCGTGGGAAGGTGGCTCCACTTAGAATCCGAATAATATCGGCCAAAGCAATTACACAATTGCCATTATTTGTTTGCGAAGCGTCGTTACACGGTTTGATATGGCCAAGCAGCCACCGAGTATTTGTATGTGTGCGATTGCATTGGTGAGTGAGTACATATATTGGGCAGTCCGTGTTCTTCCTGCTTCCCTTCGTACTCTATGTGTTAGCAATATTGAAGTGGAAATTGCTTGTAGCGATAAGAATCCAATGGCTAAGAATACATTTCGCGGTTTCGAGTAACAGAAAACCTGGTTATTTGATTGCGATTTCTGTCAAGCTTTCAAATTCAAACCAAGCGAAATGTAGTGGATTGTGGTGGTGAGCGCAGAAGTGCGGGTAAATGTTACTTAATTGCCAATAAATACTTTTCACTGATCTGGCAACTATCCAAGTAATCTGCTTCAGGTGATTATTGCTCGCCGAATACACATAACCAGCGAACGAGCGCCACTTCTTGAGATAGTGAATGGGCACACTGCCAGTGTGGTAGTATGGCGCCATTGAGGCAGTTATTGGCAGCAGAAAAATTTTCCATTCGACAGAAATGGTTTGGCTTAGCAATTAGATGTTTAGTTAAGGAAATAGTTTTATCGCTACGACACTTTCACAAAGAACAGCAGGATTAGCACTGATGTGAAGGGCACAGGAGGAGAAAATCGTCGGGATATAAACGATTTTTTCTGCGATTAGGCTTCGTGGCAACAATTCATTGAATAAAGGATAGATTCAGAGCAAAAGGCAGATTCCTTGTGACTGTCTTTAGAGAGCTCAACATGCTTATTGCAAGGGAAGGTCGGTTTATACCGCCCTGCATACATTGGTAAAGTGGATAGAGGAAGACTTCACTCATAAAGATTATTCAGTAGGGGTCTTCCTCGACACCAAGGTGGCCTTCAACAATGTCACGCCGGCGGCAATAGTCAAGCCCATTCATTAGCTGGAGGTTAAAACTAACCTAATAAGTCTTATCTTGAGCTTATTGAGTGACAGAACTGTCGTGGTGGAATGGAGGGAGCGTCTGAACTCAGCGTAGAGTCAATGGGGGCACTCCGAAAGGTGGTGTTGTCTCTGTCCTGTTCTGGATTGCTGTTGTAAACGACCTTCTAGAAAAACAGGAAAACGTGCGCTGTCGGGTGATCGCCTATACAGATTATGCGGGAATTTCGGTTAAGGGTCGACTTCTAGACACTCTTTTTGACCTGAATCAAGGCTACATGAACCAGGTCTCTCAGTAAATCCCAGCAAGACGGCAGTGGTCTTGTTTACCAGGAAATTAAAGATACCCGTTGTGGTCCTTGAGAGGTGTCCGTCTGCAGCTCTCAGACATCGTAAAGTACCTAGGATTTATCCTGAATAGGAAGCTGTCGTGGAAGCCAAACATTGAGGAAAGGGCAAGAAAATCGTCGGTTGCCTTGTACTGCTGTAGAGGAGCTATTTGTAACAGGTTGGGTCTCTCGCCCAAAGTAATTCATTGACTCTATGAAACCTACCTTATTTTGCGGAGCACTTCTCTGGTGGAACCCACTATAGAGAGTGGGACATTAAGAACCACATCTACACTAGCGCTTAATGTCATGTTGAACATTGCGCCTTTGGATATTGTAGACAGAATTGCCGCAGCACGAACTGGTATTAGGTCCAAGAAAAACCGGGTGGTTAACTGGTTCGAAATCTGGACAGTATGGAGTTCTATAGGGCTTTGACTTCGTTCCTGAACAGATAAATTACGGCGCCCCCGAAATAGCTCGCAGCAGCTCCTTCTCTACTTACATTGCCTCAAGGGAGGACTATGCAGGCTGGGGTTACTGAAAGAGGGGAGCGGTAAACTTCGTCATGAATGGATCAAGGCAGGTTTGATGTAGATGTCTTCTGCCGAGAACTCTCCGTCAATAATTCGTTCAGGTTTCCGGACTTCTGCAGTGCCTTTCAGGTGGAATTAGCCGCCATCAATTAAGCGGTAGACACACTTCTAAAGAGTGCGACGACAGTTGGGTAGATTAGCATATACACGGTCAGTCAGGCAGCCACCAAGGCCCTAGGAGCTATGATGATACGCTGGAAATCGGTAAGGGAAGTCCTGACCTCTCTATCAATCGCTTCCAAGGACTTCTAAATAAGGCTCGTTTAGGTGCCGAGTCACAGTGATATCGCGGAAAACTGCGTGGCTGAGGACGTGGCAATGGAAGACACCCTTGAAATATTATTACTAGATATGGAGCAACTTGGGATGCCTCTGTCTTCCTGCGGTATGCTCTTAGACTGTTGGGTCTCGAGTAAGCTCAGCGAGTGCTTCTTTGCGTGGGATGAACCAGGGGCGGTCAAAAGAGATCCTTACGGTTGCAAAGCCCTAGCTCTCGCTAGTGGTGCGGGTCCTGACAGGTCATTATGCGATTGCTATTCACGTGGTAAGACTAGGAATTTCAACTGATCCCTTTGCTTTATAAAACTAAGCTTTTCCAATTATCTGAACCTGATGATTTATATATACGCGCTAAAGAGAGCTAATACAGAAGTGGGGAAGCAATTTTACAACGCGATGAATCGTACAAGGAACTCATATCTATTCAACATCTTACTAACGTCTCTTAAAGAGTTCGATTTTGAATTGATCGAATATACAGAAATAATATACTTAATTAAGTTCAATTCTGTATTAAAGCTTATTTTTGGCATCCGAAAGATTCATATCACTTGTACATTCGCACGCATAAGAGTCCTCATCGTTAATGCCTGCCGCTCCATTGTGAATGCCACAAGAATTATGTATTTCGCCCGCCCTAATCATGTCAATCATTGTCACTGCCAATGCCACCATCAGCCGAGACGTGGTAATGCATCAACGCAAAATCCGCGAATGCAGCATTATCCTGACTACGCATAAATGTTGGCTTCCAGTAACAACACGTGCGCTCATTATTCGCAACTTTATTGGCAACAAACAGCGCGCAAAAATCGACAGCCGCTAGGCGATGCCCACCAGCCGCCAATTTGGCTGCCTAGACATGCCTGCTAACAACAGCAGCAGCAGCAAACGTGTAATTCTGTAGAAAAAAATGATGGTCGGTATTTCATTAGACGAAAGGCGCTCAAATGAGTCAAATCAGCGAACCGCAAACACAGCCACACCGCGGCCAACATTTCTAGGACGATATTTTGCTGCTGACGCACTTTCACAGCGACTGCGAATGCGACGCTATTGATATTCGAGTTACCGTTAACTATTTCACGTTGCATTTTCATACCCGCTTGACGATTTTTTTTTCAACGCCCTCTCATTTTGCCGCGCTTCTCGATGCTTTTGTATTAATGCCAATTATACGCACGACTGACAATTTGCGCTCGCCTAACTGCATACAGCTCATTGAAGCACACGGATTTAGGTCATTAGCCCGATCCTGACGGCTAGCGAATGCCTAACAGGCCAAAACTATCGTCGAACAGCCAATGAACCAACAGAATGGCAGAGTTCGTGTGGTGTGCGATTTGATGCCCACTTGCCACCACGACAGTAGTGCGCCTACCCAAGCACTGAAGGCTGTGTTTGGTAGAAGCCGCGGGCTTTTCGCGTCATTCCACTGCTTTTCTTTTCAGCCAATTATACATACATACATAGTTATGTAGTTATATAGTTTGCGTCCTATACAGCTTATTTGCTTGCTATGAAGCTGCTTATTACTACTCCATGTTTAAATACCTCCATACGCGCATGTAAAGAGTAATATCTAAGGGTCAAGGAGTACTCCAAAATTAACTGATATCCATATAAAAATATGGTCCAATTAACATTGTGATGTCCTGGGGCAGGACCGTCTACTTCAGCTCGGCATTACATGAGCAGCACAAAACTACTCCAAGGGATTACTGTATGGTGTACCTACGTCGCGGCAACACAGCCCAGTAAACATCGTGGAGTGATTACGATCGTTAAAACACGAGCAATGATCGGGTAACAATTAGCTGGTGTAGAGACACGAGTTGGGCCGCGACTCCAATATGGTCCGACGATTTTTGCAGGGATATAAAATCTGCATGTGTATGTAGTTCTGAAGCAAAATGAATGTACATACATAGATACATATACATACATCTCTATGTATTTACATATATACTATCCCACCTCTCACTCTATTCCCGACCTGCATATCAATAGCGGTGGGATTGGCATTGCCTATGACAGCCGTCGTTGGTGTGTGTTAACGCGCTTCACTTTGGCATCTTATGCGAATTATCTTTACTAAAACTAATTGGCTTAGCGTGTGCATTCAGTAATGAAGCTTACAAGTATGGTTGCCAACATCGAGAAGCATAAATACAATAGCTTCAGCAACTAACAATAAGCCGCAATCAGCCAATTTAGCAGCCGAGCAGCTGGCGAGTTGAACCGGTCGCCAACGAAACTCGTCCGTCAGACGTAATATGTTTTATCGCAATGCGTTCACATCCGTTTTGTTGGTTACTAATGGTTGCTTTCATCATACATAGATATACAGTCAGCGTCAAAAATATGCATACCCTGACGGTTAGACGATTTTATTTATTTATTTATTTTCCATAACAAAATTTCCTTATTTTTTAATCAAAAATATAATTCATTCAACAGAAAAAACCACCAGAATCATTTTTTTTTTTAATTTCATGCATAGCTCTGGGAAAACGCATGAATTACTAAAAATTTTTCAAATTCTAGGTATGCAGTTTATGCCCATTAAATTTTAGTGTAGTAAAGTGCAAGTTTTAAATAGCTAGAAATTACCGTTGATTTTTGAGAATTTTTTTCTCAAGTGTGTTGCGCATTTTCTTCAATATAAAAATAAAAAAAATCTCAAAAATCAACGGTGCTTTTTAGCGACTTCAAACTGACACTCCGTTATATTGAAATTTATTGGGCTCGGAAACTTCAATCTCAAAATTTTTAAGCAATCGATTTGAAAAATTTTAATTTTCGTTGAAAATTTCTTGGTATTCCTTGCATTTTCCGCGAGTTCTGTATAAAATTTAAAAAAATCATTCTTCAGGTTTTTTCTCTTAAATAAACTACATTAAAAAAATAATAATAATAAAAATTTTGGGAAAATATAAATAAATAAATTCGTTCAGACTTCAGGGTAAGCATATTTTTGACGCCGACTGTATATGTATGTACCTACATACATACTTTGGTGGGACTTTATGTATCCACGTCCACGCACATTGCTCGCAGCGCCGTCGGACATTTCACATTAACTAATAAGATTTCCATAAAACTAATTAGGAACTTGAACTTCACAACTAACTCAATCGCCCGCTAAGTCATAGCCACTATCTGCCCCACAACTACATAATTACGCTCTAATGCTATTCACATATGTATGTATGTATATGTATGTACTTTTTTCGCATTTCTATTCGCTTACATTTATTTTCCTTTACTGATTTTTATTACTTATTAAAGCAGAAATCAAAGTTAACCAACATCCTGCGAAAGTTTACTTATCCTTGACAACTGTCACTTAGAAAATTATTCGAGCAACAGCAATTTGCGAGTTAGTCAAACAGCAGACTATTGACACTTGGAAAATTACTCTGCATATTAGAGAGTGTGCTGTGGGGATATCTTTTTCCATCTAAAGGGATTAATTTTGATTTTGCGTTTGAAATAGAGTTGCAGAAGGTTAATTAGTACGGGGGCGATTATGTGCGTATACAAAGCTATAAGGACTAATAAATGGCTCAAATTGTTTTACGCAAAGAATAAATGAACAAAAGGGTATTTGGAACCATGATTAAACAAATTACTTGGCATCTTTGTCTACTTAGTTCTTACAATTTTATTAAACTTTAAAAAAATACTTGAGCACATTGGTGCGTTTGTGTGTTCATTAGGTATTTAGTTTAGTTATCACTGCGGACACAGGTTGTGGACGAAGTTTTTGAAAGACTTAAAGGGCAACAAGAGGCGTAATATCAACTGGAACCCACATCTCACAGCAGTAACTAGGAAAGCCACGATGGCATTCTATGCTTGTCAAAGGCTTCATGGTAAAACTTGTGGAATATATTTAGACGAAATTAACGTATTGCTCAATCAATACAGTGACCTGTAAATCGATAATCGCGAGGGATCTCAAGTTTTGCACACTGATGGTTCCAAGATTGAGCAAGGAAACAAGACTCCCGATGGGCATATACCCAACCCAATTACAGGCGGAAATTTTTGCGATTGAATGCTGTGTCTACGAGAGTCTTCGCACAAGGACTAATGGGACCAAAATAAACATCGTGTTGGATATCCAGGCAGCGTTAAAAGCACTTGACCCTTGAAAAACCGGTAGACAGTTGCAAAAAAGCTAATTTAAAAAAACTAGCAGCCAACAACAGAGTAACCTTGAGGTGGTTTTCGGGCTATGAGGACTTCGATGGTAACGAAAGGGCTCACACTCTAGCGAAATGGGGTGCCAAACGGAGCCTAATGGGCTCGCAGCCTTCTGTGGTCCATCCAGAGGATACGGCAGAGCTTCTAAGGCGATGGAAAGACTTGCGAATTGCAACAAGGCAAAAGGCAGTCCAAAAGATTCATAGCTTCCTCTTGTGAAATCTTTGAGCGGCTGCTGTGTTTCGACCCGCTGATTCCCAATATGAGGTCCGTTTGACTCATACAACCTCAAAATTTCGAGTAAATTGCGAAAAAAATTCAAAATATTCGCCTTTTATTGTTTGAGAGATGAGTTGAAGACTTCTGTTGTATATCAACTTGATAACTATGAATTTCTCCAAGGTTGTAGAAATATTTTTTTGGCCAATTTCGCGAAGACAATAGCAATATATTCACACTTTTTTAATAATGCATTCATACATTCACACTTTTTTCATTGACTTTGTCACTGTCTTTGATTTTTCGAAGATAGTAAATTGGAAAATTCGGTGATGACATAATATAATAGCAAAAAACCACACAATTAGAAAAATTTGTTTTCATTTTCGCAAAATTTAAGCCAAACGACATTAAAGGCCGGTCCACATAGAACTTTCGCGTTGGCGTTGGCGTTGATTAACAGCTGACTGCATACACATAATTATACGGACATGTCCACATATCAACGGCAACGCCAAAGTTAACGCATACAAAAAGATGGCCATCTGTCATCTTTTTGTGCGCGCGCTCTCAATCAAGCTGTTGCAAATAAATAAAATTATGTGAAATGCTTTTAATTTTTAATCAAATGTGGGCAAGAAATATCGTTTTTAAAGCAATTATCGATATGAAAAATTAGTTTATCTGTCGTTAGTATGTTAATTGTTGAGTCGCCAAAGCATTCGCCGTCAATCGTTCATTGTAGCAAGCATACTTTTAACGTGCGTTCTGTCAAACCAACGCCAACGCCAAAGCGAAGTTTCTATGTGGACCGGCTTTAACGGCGGTTGCTTAAATGTGTATTGCCTTTAAAATTATCTGGACGCCTACTTTACACTACAATTTTACAACTAATTCATATTCTCAATTGTCTTGTCCTTCGTAAACGTACGTACGTCGATGTACGTACGAGCTTGCAACTCTGCGCTATGACCATATTTCCGCCATTCTAGCAGTTTTGTGTGTATGTATTTCCGTGCCGCGGGTGAGCGTTTAATTCCGTTTTAAAGTACGTAACAAATGCGGTTTTTAATTTATAATTCTTAAGCAATAAGTGGTTCTTTATGAAAATGCTCATATATTGAAATTCTATCACTGGCCCGGGTTTTTTACCTGTGTATTTTCTTTTCAAGTGAAGTGCCGCTAGTGATGTGTAGCAGTGGGCTTATTTCATAAAATGTGGGCTAAGTACTAAACAGATTTATTGTGGTTAAAACGGACGAGTTTCAACGCATAATTCAACATACATAGGATGTACATATATGAGCAAATTTTAAAGAAAAGTAAAGCAATGACGCTAAAAAGAACTCCTTGAGAAGCCATTGAAAGGTAGCGTAAAGGTTTGCTCGAGCGAGTGGCTTCAAAACTAATTTACGAACAGTTTGAAAGCATCTCTACACTTGCCAGTTGTAAATGGCTTCATAACTGCATCCTATAGTTTTGTGGGTGGTGGTGCTAAAGCGATGGGTGATATTCGTGCATACACCCTGCGACAAACGACAGCACATCAACATATTTGCCAGTTTTAACTACTTGCATAGATCTTGCAGTTGTTTGCTGCTGTTGGAGATTTTAGCACACCTTACGCGCGGCCCATGCAAGAGTTTATATGTAAAGCGTAGTGTCGATGTGCTCAATGACTTGCGTTTAGTCGCGAATATTTAAATGAATGAAGAGTTATTAAATCTACATAATAGAAATGTATTACTTGCATCGAATTTTTTTTGGCGCGCTAAAAATAACTCTGGCTTTGCGATTTATAAGATTAATATGCGACATTTAAATGTGAATAATTGTATGTGAATAATTTTAATAAAATTAACGGGAAGTGGAATGTTATGAGTGCGTGAAGAAAATCTTTTTCAGCAAAATTATGCAAAAAGTTAAGTTATGAAGTTTATTTAGCTCTATGATCAAGTTAAATGTGAGGCCGCTGGTGAGTGGTTTATATTATTAAAATTTAAGAAGTGCAAATTAAAATTATTAATTACAACTACACCAACCAGAAGCNTTAGCGTATTTACTCGTGCTTTAGATACATAAATTTCAGTTTTAAGAGATTACCGCTAGCTAAGTCTTTTTTATGAGAGGCCAATTTTTGATGTAAGAAAGTAAGGAAAACTAAAAATGCCTTCCTACCGAAAATATCGAACTACCTGTTTTATTTCTATCCGTTACTGTTCTGGGAAATATCAGCCCAAAAGAAGTGCCTATTCAATAATTCCGAAAGGATACGAAAACTGTTTATTGCTTTAGTATGTATTTTATTGCTTTACTATTAGTTTAGTTTCATTTTACTTTGAAGCCGCTATATTCTATACCTATTTAAGGTTTTGCAAAATACCCGCAGAAAACATTTTTCGAAGCTTTTCCCCTTTCATGTAGAATTTGAAAAACTGGGCTTAGCAACTTTTCATTCTAAAGGGCTGTCTGAAGCACTCAAATTCATATAAAATGGCGCACAAAAAATGGAAAAGAAATTTTCTTCAATCAATTTTTTTTTTTTTTAAATAAGACAGCCTTTAAGCTAACCAACACTTTTTTCAAAACTACGTTTTTCACAGATTTCGGAAGGATGTATTAAAATACACCTTCAATAAGAAGTGCAAAGTGTTAGTACCAAAAAAAAA
>NW_016159666.1:36088-44182 GCF_001687245.7 Rhagoletis zephyria
AAAAAAAAACGGAGGTAATACATACCACTTTTTAAAAAGCCCTATCTTTTTTATATTATTTTTATGTTTTTGCTTCTCCTGTAAATTAAAAAATTTGTTGGTTAGGGCCTTTGTGAATTAAAGTAACGATACGTACATGTGTATGTACTAGGGCTGTGCGATTATTCGATTACTCGAGCAAGTTGGTTAATCAATTATTCGGTTAATCAATTACTCGAGTAATCAAGATTTTGATTACTCAAAACGATGATTAATCGAGTTACTTGAAATATGATTACTCAAAAAAAATAATTTTACTCGTTAAAAGAGTTTGCTTTGGAAAAGGCTTATTTCCTTTTTTACATTCTGTATACGAAACAAATTTTTTGTTTTAACTTTTTGAAAACAGAAACGTTGTTTTCAAAGTATCAAGGAACTTTAACTACTTTACACATATGTAAAGAGTTGAAATGTTGATTACTCATTTTACTCGAAATTTTGATTAATCATAATGCAGCTTACTCAAATATTTTTGTTTTTGGTTAATCAAACATCTTGATTACTCGAGTAACTGAACTTTTGAGTAATCATAAATTCCAATTAATCGAATAATTGAGTTATTTACTTTATGATTAATTAAAATTTTGAGTAATCAATTAATCGCACAGCCCTAGTATGTACATATGTATGTATGTTAAAAAGTAAACAGGATATTCGTGAGTATTTGAAACGCAGTTTTGATTTCACTGAAGCAATACGTTTCGCTATAAGCGCTTGAATGCCCATTTCCGTTTTAGTTAATTATAGGACACTTTTTCTCTCCTCTCTGTATTCCTATATCCTCTTAGGTAATTATAGGAACATTTTTCTCTCTTCTTCCTAGATGCTTGTACCCAATTTTTATAGGACACCTTTCTCCCAAATTTCACATTATGGATACAATAGGACATTTCTTATTATGGTTAAAATCTCAAAGAGAACTTCTTTTCGAGTATAACAGATACAGACATCACAGCTTTATGGCGTTGGAAGTCCCTCCAAGTGCAAGGAAATTATTTATTTTGTGGTCTAAAAAGCAACTGGTCTAAAAAAAGCAATCAATCTTAAATCCCTATAAAGTTTCTTCAATGGGCAATGTTCAATCAGAATATATTGCTATAATAGAGCTTTTAGATTAAGCAGGACTTTTCATAAGTATAAAAAAAAAACAAGGACATTATTTTTTTTATACAAAAAACTTTCTCGTCAAACGCCACACAGCGGCGATTTTCACGTGCTTTCATATGAATCGGTTAATTACCAAAGGGAATAAGTCACCATTTTTTCAATATGACAATTTTGATGCACTAAGGTTCGTTTAAAGGAGCTCTGTTGAACTGCATCAAATTTGCCAAATCGGTAAAATGCTGACTTATTCCCTTTGGTAATTAAGCTATTCATACCGTCGTATGTATTAAATAATTTCCCAGGATATGTTTTAGGATATATATGTACATACGTAAAAACCCTTTTAAACGCTTTAGAAGCAACTTTTTTGTTAGTTTTGGTTTAAGCAGTGTTTGCATTGTTCAACTTTCCCAGGCGATTATTTGAATCAAAAGTTGAACGAAAGTTGACTTCATTGAAAGCGATTTGTTGAAAGGCCGAAAAATTGAACAATGCAAACGCTGCTTTACTGATACTTCGGCACAAGAAATCAACTTGAAATCTATGGACAGTTAACCCAGGGCTCGAATAGTAACATGGGTTCACGTGGGTCTTAATCCGCAAAATGTCTTTTTACGTGACAAGTAGTTCGATATCGTCTGTGACGATTCGAGCACAGATTATCTTTTCCAGCGTATCGAGTTTCATTGGCATGCACTTACAAGTACATAGATATAATAATCTTATAGCATGCAACAGTTGTTCTTATTAAATTTTGTTTGAAATTAATATTGCGCGAGCCTTAGCCGCTGAAATAGAATGTCCTTAACAGTGTGGTGCCCACCTACCATAAAGATTATCATATAACTCGACAAGTACATGTGTCGCGCTTACACTACATAAATTATTCATCTATCGCAAGTGTTGTGTCAATAAATTTATTGCATATCTCTACTTGAATGCTTAGGCAAGCCATGGGCGGCGATGAAAATTGTTAACTCGCAACGAAACAAATTACATAGTAGCATATTATCGCCAGTGTCCTTTTTACCTGATTGTATGGCAAAGAAAGTTTGAAAGGTTAAGTGGGAGTGCTTTGAAAAGAGGTACACCTAGTCAAGTATTTTGCCGAACCGGTAGGGAAAAAGGTGTTACGTCTGTGGGGCTGGCTGCTATCCCCTTTGTCGTGCCTGTAGCAATCTCTCTCGTCTCTGAGGGTCTTCTTCTTCTGGTTTGGCGCTATAACCGCATATATGATCCTGTGATGCTACTTTGATGAATTTTTGATGGTTTGTCTTTCTTTTCCTNTTGAGGGTCTTCTTCTTCTGGTTTGGCGCTATAACCGCATATATGATCATGGCCGAGTCCTGTGATGCTACTTTGATGAATTTTTGATGGTTTGTCTTTCTTTTCCTCTACCAAAGCATTTTTTAGAGACGGCAAAACTATCCCTTTTATTTCTCAACTCCTCAATAAACCAGGGTGTAACTTAGCTTGTTTTTGGAGTCACTTCTAGAATCCTTGACTCAGGTGTCTGAGTAAATTCAACATGCGACTCATATGTTCAACTATTAATTCATTCACGGAAGGCAAACCCCATTACTACTCTCATTTAGCTACGCCCCATATGTAGATATCATTAGCAATTCAATTATCCGGAAGTGCAGCATTGCGAGCTCAAAATGCTTACTGCTATAAAATACACTCGTAGTACCTATAGGAAACCTCAGTAGAAAAGACAAAATGCTTCGCGAACGTTTACTACGCATCGTAGGGACCATTTCTTATTACAACTCACTTCTGGTTGGCCTGCTGCCAGCGCCGCTGGACCGCCGACAACAAGAATTCCGTTCTACGCGCATTTACCTGACATATAGTGCCTTTGTACATCTCTTTAGTGTAATAGCCACCACAGTCGGTTGCGTTTACTTCTTCAATCTTGGTTTTATGACTACNAAGGAGTTCCGTTCTACGCGCATTTACCTGACATATAGTGCCTTTGTACATCTCTTTAGTGTAATCGCCACCACAGTCGGTTGCGTTTACTTCTTCAATCTTGGTTTTATGACTACGCATTTGGTATTGCAGTGGACCTATGGTTTAACATATTTGGCGAAAATTCTCTTCATTATAGTACTGGTCAAAGAGATTTGGTGCAAACGAGGTTGTGTTATGAAAGCATACACGGATTATTGTTTGCTGGAAGCGCGACACAAAGCCTTATTAAAGAAAAATCAGTACGTGATGCCTGACGGAAATCCTACAAGGAATGGCGCAGTAAGCGAGCACGGGAAAATACAAAGCATCATCAGAGATTGTGAAGCTGCGAAGAAAAGTGAAACACGCAAGACGTCCCTAGAATGCCGTATTGCCGATCTCATCATTTGCAAATACCTTCTGGGCTACGGCATTGTCGTTATGAATGCATATAATTTCGTCCACCGGCAATCAAGCAGCGATTCGGTTTATCTCACGATCACATTTATTGCAGTAGCGATGAATATTTTTATGCTATCTGCCTTAGGTCATTTCTTTTATGTGCTCTGCCAGCTATATCGACAATTTTCTGAAATAAACCAACAGCTACAGATATTAAACGAGCAACTATACCTGCATAAAATGCTGATTGAAGATAACGCGGAAATGATCGCCTGTCGCATTAATTCATTGACCTCGCTGCACGTCGATGGCTACCGTTTGGCGCAGCGTATTTTCACAATTGCCGAGCAGATTTTGACTGCCTTGTTGTTACGCCTATTTGCGGCGAATATGCGAACGGTTTATAATGTTTGCCTCTTTGTCAACCAAAATATGACGCAGAACTTGTGGTCCCTAACCAAAGAACTGCTTTTCACAATAGTGTTCTTCTGTGATACGGGATTGATGATGTTCGTGCTAGATGCAGCGCTTAGGGAATGCAACGATACGGGGCAGGTGTTGAAAGAATTTTCTGAACTGGTGGAGATACACGAAATCGACTGCGTGAGAAGAGCGGTAAGTAGTTTTGCTTAATTTACTCTCCACATTTCTGATGACAAGGTCAATGTTAAGAAATATTAGACTAATTTATATTTTACCTTGTAAAATCTACAGTAGTCTCTACTTTAACCGTGTAGGCGAGTTGAAAGTTTTCTGATTAGATAAGACGTCAAATATGACTTTATATAGGGAATGGATGGTACCGCTATCTCATTCGTAGGGTAATATATCCGCTTACCGATCCCAGGCAAGTACATTGGCCTCATTGTCAGTAAGTCGCAAGACTAAATTGCACTACTCGACAACATTGGCATTGCCTACTGTCGTGCTAAAATAAGTAGACGACCAAAATCATCAAAAACTATTCAGTGCTGCCAAATTTTTCGGTTTTAATATACTAGTCGAGTCGAAATTGTAGGCAATGTCTTGTAGTTTTCGATGCGACTCGACGTCGTGTAGCGTTTACATTGAAAACACACGTTCGTAGAAATTCGGATTCAGTGATCGCATTTTCGTAGATTTTACGAAAGAGCGGACTGCTTACGATGGATTCCGTGATAGCCCCTTTGACGTAGGGATTCTACCAGAGTAAAGTGGCTTTTATCTGGCTAATATTTGTCATCGAAAATTTGTTTATTTAAGGACCTTTTCCATTTTTGAAATCTGCCTAACCTTTTTTTAATCGCCGGACTGCTTCTTATANAACCAAAATTATCGAAAACTATTCAGTGCTGCCAAATTTTTCGGTTTTAATATACCAGTCGAGTCGAAATTGTGGGCAATGTCTTGTAGTTTTCGATGGGACGCGACGTCGTGCAGCGTTTACATTAAAAACACACGTTCGTAGAAATTCGGATTCAGTGAGCGCATTTTCGTAGATTTTACGAAAGAGCGGACTGCTTACGATGGATTCCGTGATAGCCCCTTTGACGTAGGGATTCTACCAGAGTAAAGTGGCTTTTATCTGGCTAATGTTTGTCATCGAAAATTTGTTTATTTAAGGACCTTTTAAATTTTTGAAATCTGCCTAACCTTTTTTTAATCGCCGGACTGCTTCTTATAAGTACAGTTTCCCAAATTAATATTCTACGTTTCTATTTTCCAGCTGGACACATTTTCAGCACATTTGCGCGCCCATAAACTTCGTTACATGGTTTGTGGACTCTTCGAATTTAACAGAGAAGCATCGTTGCAGTTCTTTTTAATGGTATTGGTAAAAGTAACGGTACTTGTTCAATTCGATATGCAAAATAAATTGAGGGCGGGAAAAACATACATAATTTAAATAAAGAACATCATAAACGAATAATAAAGTAAATACTTATAATTTAGTAATGATTACAAGGTAAAGTAATTTTAGAGATTTAACGTGTCGCCTAGCCTTTAGCGAAATCCAGTGGCCTCGAAGAGCGTAATGATCCCAGCTAGGTAGTAAATGCCTGCAGGTATAGTCTCTCGAATAAATTTTTGGGCCAGTTGGAAAGACTGCTGCGAGTTCTGATGAACTTTCTTTTTCTTGGCGATCGTCTGTTTCGAATTTTTGATTTTGGTAGAGTTAAGGGATCAGCCGTTTTGGAGTCACAGTGTAGTAGTGGTCTTCGAAAGTAGCTTCAAAGTCGATATATACAGCAAAGGCGACCTGGAGTATTTCTAAAGTGGTACACAGACGACTCTAAAACCCCTGAGGGTATTGGAGCAGGCGTATATAGCCCTACACTGAAACTGGCAGAGCACTTGGAAACCTTCCCAAGCGTCTTCCAAGCGGAAGTTTATTCCATCAGTCTATGCGCAGGAAATATCGAAGGGATATTTATACTAAGTGCTAGTCAGGTGGCACTTATGGCTCTCTCATCCTTCGAGGGCAAATACTCTTTGGTCCTGGAGTACATCGAGAAGCTTAATGCCCTTGATGAGCACAATAATATCCAAGTAATATGGGTAACAGGGCACATGGGAGTCGAAGGAAATAAAGAAGCTGATCAGCTAGCCAGACTGGCTGCTGCCTCGACCCCGATAGAACCGGTTAGTCCCAGTACGATAAAGGCGCCTAGAAAGGAAAACGGTAAACTGAGAGCACTGCATTGGCGAAACATCACGGGACTTTGTCAAGCCAAGAGGGTATTAGGCGGTACAATCTAAAGAGATACAGGCTACTTATAAACCTCCCCAAGGAGGGGCTAAGAATTATTACAGGTATTTTGTGGGATCATTGCAGGCTTAGAGGCCACTTGTATAATTTGGGGATCTGGTCAAGCGACTTACATATGTCGATTTCGCGACTCCGCCAAAGAGACACCATTGCACCTGAAGTGTGAGGCCGTTTCACGAAGAAGGGAGAGGGGATTACGATATATATGGCCAAGACAAAAGCACGGAATTTTCTTGTGGCCCATAGTTATACATTCCCTTAAGAACGATTCGAATTAATGCATATAAACCATTATCAAAATTTCTAGCCGAATAATATTGACTCACTAGACTCGCAAGTGTCGACTGAGGCTCTATTAATGAAAATATCGAGCTGCGGATATTAAAGCTGGACATTAAAGGGGGTGGCTCAGTAAATACGGGTTCTTCAAATTACTTTTCTTCTAAAAATGCATTGAGATTATGTTCAGTTGATTGTAGACATTAGCTAAAAAGTCGAGTTACCTTAATTTATATATATATTTTTTTGATTTTAAGAAAATCGCATTTATAACTTGAAATTTGTAAAAAAAAAATCGTGGTATAAGTATTTTGTTTTAAATAATTTTACTTTTTATTTATTTTTTCTCTCGCATGCACACGTATGCAACGGCCAACGAAAGCAAGAAAATAATATTATAACTAAAATTTTGTGACTTCAGAATGCTTTAAAAAATGTGAATATAAGTCTAAATGAAAATCTTAATTACAATATGTATGTATATATGTTTAACATAGCTTCTAATTAAGCTCAAAAATTAATTGCAAATTTTTGTTTCAACTGCAATTTTTTTTTGCAATGCTGCAAGCAATAAAAACTGATAACATTTCAAAATTTCGTTTGTGAACTGTTGCATCTCGTCTTAGTGGCTAATATTTTGTTTAATATTTTTTAAATTAAATTTGCAAATAACGAAGTAACGAAAATTAATTAAACCAACAAAGTGATAATCGCATATACCTTAAGAAGTGTCAAATTATATTTGTAAATTGCACAATTTTTTGCATATGTATTGTACATTTAGTGCGTGAAGCAAATCCAACCCGCCCCCTCATCTTCGGAGAGCAAACGAAAAAGAAGGAAAGCAAATATAAGTTGTTAGGGAAATAGTGGGCCTGAAGAAATTTTCGCTAAAGTGTAAAACTAGGAATGATAGTAGAGAGTTCAGTAATGCATAAGAAACCTATGAATAAAACGAGATTGAAGCAAAAACCAGAAACTATTGGAAATTTTAAGTATCAATAAAGCTACAATAAAGTTGAAAAAATTAAAAACAAAAACTTGAAATTAAAAAGAGACCCGAAAAATGAAAACGCTTAAAGTAATTAATGCATAAAAATATATTTAATGTTTAGTAGCCGACATACATACATTTTTCTGAGAAGCCACTTGTTTACTTCGGGTCTGTTTTTAGCATCAATGCTAATTTTTAGCAAACTTTTTTTCGAAAACCAAGTACTGTTTCTAAAACACATGGTACTCAAATTAAAAGTACAGAGTATGAAAACATTTTACATAAATACATATGTATGCATGTAGCAATTATGTAGTTACTTCTGAGCAATGATATATGGAAAAGTGTTGTGAAATATGGCAAAACCAAATAAAAACCCAAGCCCTAACCCAAACCGATTTATGTAAGCATATTTGTAATGACGTTTTAAAAATGTTTTTAGTGCAGATGAAAAACAAGAGTTTTAAGATGTATGGAGATGACAAAAAAAAAATAAAAAATATTTAAAAAAAAGCTGAACTATTAAGAAAAACTAACTATCATGGAAAAGCAGACAAAACAAGGAAGC
>NW_016159666.1:44207-79910 GCF_001687245.7 Rhagoletis zephyria
CGTCGAAAAACAGCAGTTTACTTGGTGACCCCCATAGAAAATTTTTCGTCTTCGGGGATTCGTGCTGAGTGAGGGTTAACCCATTTTCAAATTACGTCTTCTTCTTTATCTGTCGTGCTTCCCAACTATTCAACCAGCATAAAAAAAGCAGACCCAAATCTCCAAAAGCTGTGCATTAAAAATATTTTTGTTCAAAAATTTCAACTCTATTGGGAATACAATCAGTAGCGAACGAGGGTTGATTATGTGATCAAAAAGGCAAAACTGCCACCAAAGTTTATGAAGCACATATCAAAAATTATACGGAAGCTTTGTGTTAAAAAAGGCCATACAAGTTATTCATCATTTGGTGAATACATTTCAAAATTTATATTATACATACATACATATGTACATTTGCATTTGCAACCTTAACTTAAGCGAATGGCATTAGTTTTGTCGAACAATTGCATTCAATCACAGGTGTTGGGGGGTCAAACTTGATCAAACGAAGAGATTAAATAATTTTGAATACTTTTGAAGCACTTTTAAGGGTTGTGGGCGGGTAAGCATAAACACAAAAAGATACTTTATTCATATACATATGTATGTACAATGTACGTTGTGTGTACAAGCATAACACAATTTCGAATAAAAACGACTTGCGTTGAGCCTGATGATTACCTACTTTGTTAAAAATGTAAAGAAAATTACTCAAAGCACAGCTTATGGCACCCAAAAATCCCCAAAGACCACTCTAATACAGTGAGAGGTTTTGTAATGGTATTAAAAAGGTTTTCTCTAAATATGCCTAAAGCCCTTCAATATAAATAAGAGTATGTAAAAATAAATTTATATAGTTTTTACGGGACTGCCAAATATTAAGAAATAAAGCGTCACCCTACAAAGTTCACAGGTGTACGGTTTTTGTCTTAGGTCTTTACAAAAAGGAAACGCATGCACAAGGTTGCAAACTCACAGGGTGCACTTGATGATTAATTTATTTTTTGTCATTCCGTTATTCGAAAAAAAAATTTTGGTGATGCATTTCCGAACGTTCTTTTTTGCAGTACGCAAACATTTTTATGATGCATTTCCGAACGTTTCTTTAGGATTCTTTTAATCAAATCAGATTGATTCATTAATTAGATTTTAATCAAATTTTTAAAGAAATCAGTGTATAGAATTAACAATATCAATCTCGCCGTCAAGTTTAAATAGCGGCAAATCAGCTGCACTTGATAGTAGTAGATTGAATAAGGAAGCGTATTTTTGAGTTATAGCATTAAGGTTCTGGGTATGCTCGTGAACGATTTTTCTGCGCTAGTGGCGCTTAATTAATAACTTCCAAAGTAATTAGATATCTTGAATCGGTTTTTTTACAATCCAGAAAAATCAAAGAATCAAAAAAAAATTATAAAAATAAAAATATTTAAAATTTTACATTAATTTATTTCAATTAATTTTTTTTTTTCAAACAACAGAGTGTATTAGTTTAAAATTTCTTTAAAAAAAATTACAACAAATACATATTTACAAAAGTAAAAATAATAATCTGACAACTCAGTTTCCAGATTCTTCAAAACATCCTCGTTGTTACCTTTTGCAGAGGCAATCGCAGTATTTTTGCAGCCCTCATTGTCATATTCCATATGGCTTAAGAGCGAAATACACCACACAAGCGGTTTGACAAACCAAGCGAAATTTCCCTTTGCTTCAAGCCATTTGTGCTGTGTATGGGGGTGTTTGAAGGTTTGACGGCGGTTTGTTTGTGGTGTATTTCGCTCTTTAGTATGACCTACATATCGTCGCCTCAGAAAACGGATGTCGAATGTGCAAAATCACGATTTTGGGATTTTGATGCAGATTTACTAACTTGGACACGCTCTTTTGATTTCTTCAATCCATTTTTTTATATCTCCCTTAGTTTTTGAGATATATCGAGTGCATTTTGTCGTATGTTGCGTAATATCAACATCTGGGTGTGCTTTTTGTTGTATGTGTTGAAAATATGTCACATACAACAAACGCCCATACAAATCTACTTTTTTTTTGTCAGAAAACCTTTGTGGTATGTGTCACGAAATACCGAACTTACGACAATTGTATGCAGGAAAACTGTAAACAATTGTTGCATGTGTGCATAGCTTAAGCACTGCAATGCATGAAATTTCTTCAGTCAGCTGGTTATCGTTGTGAGAGCAAGATGGGAGATTCATCGCCTGCGCCAAGTTTAGACGTAACCTTGAAAGGGTAAATACTATAAAAACTTTTGTTTTGTTTATAAAAACTGTTTTCTAATATAATTTTTGAACACTTTAGTGTTATGGATGAAATATTGAACGACTCTGAAGAGGAGAACGTGGAGCCCGGCGAACTTAAAAAATTTTACGAAAGTGCCAAGGACATTCTGGACATGAATGATAGAGATAGATCACCCAGAAATAAAAAAAATTATCTTATGGAGTGACTCTTGTATTCCTCAAACCCGAAATCAAATAACATCTACTGCAATATTGTTCTTTTTGAATAAATCTTCCATTACCAGTATTACACAAAAATTTTCAGAACCTGGGCATTCTTGTATTCAGGAAGTTGACTGTGTGCATAGCACTATAGATAAAACCTTGAGAAAGATACAAATTCCTTGCCCAATAGCATTAGTACAAATTTTAAAAAATTTAAAATATCCCAAAACCCATTTGAAAATTCTTCAAATGGCTCCTGACGATTTCACAAACTATTCACAAAAAGCTGGACTTTTGACCTTGTGCCTTTTTCGAAAGTAAAATATTTAGAGTACAACAAAAATAATTTATGGAATATTGGATATAAAGCGAGTCACGAAGAAATTGATATTAATTCTCCATGTATTAAAAAACATTCCCGTGGGCGTTTCGTAAACGTAACCCCAAACAATTTATTTCAGCAAACACTGCTTGTTTTATGTAAGCCGAAATTGGACAGAAATAAAATTAAAGACCTAACTGAAATGGTACCTTACCTCGAATGTGAGACTGACAAACAATTTTTTAAAGCAATATTATCACATATTTAAATAAAATATGTATGCATATAGATACATTTAAATTTAAATAGTTTTAAGATGTAAAAATGAAAAAAGAGAACTGAATTAATTTTTTGTTTTTGTTATAAATTGATATATTTACACTGTAAACTTTACAGAATATGATAAATGTACAAAACTGTTTTGAAAGAACTTTTTTAGTTTTTTGTGTTTATTTTTAATAAATATTTATATTTCATTGAAAATTTTGCGTTTTATTCAAATATTACTGTTGGCAATAAAATCAATTAGTGTAAAATATTTGCGGGGTTCTTAAGGTACTATAAAAGCCATTTTATGAATTTTCGCACCGTTAAAAAACAGTTGGTTGTGGTTTCAAGTCATCTAAACATTTATTTAACCTTTGTGACACGTTGTGAATATAACAAATGTTTTGGCATTTGTCGTATGTCCTATGGACAAAACAGAATTGTGAGCAAACGTAACATACGACAAATGTATGCAGAATTGAAGGTCCATTTTCTCAATAAGTTTTGAAAATATTAAATTCAAAAACATTCAATGTTAAAAATCATAATATGAATTAGGCCTGATCCAAAAATTACAATAATCTACCGTGTAGCTTCGAAATAATTTCAGTTTAAAGTTTAAAGTCGATTTTCTCAAAACCGTGATTTGTAACATTCGACATCCGTTTTCTGAGACGACGATATATAAACAGCGCCAGCGGTTTCTCAACCGAATATTTGGACGGAAGGTGTAGAAGTATTTCATAGATTTCATAATTTTCCCGCAAAACTCCTCGGAGGCATTCAGCATGGATACAACTTTCCAAAAACTGCGCTTTCCAGCTTTGTTCTACCTGGTGCTTACAATTAGCAACAATGTATGAAATGATACTTCCTGTACTAGGCCTGACACTTGATCATCTTGGAATTTGCAAGTATTTTTTTTCAATCAATTGAAGTGGCATATCCAACCAGTTCTGGTTACGTTTTCCTTAATACACCCTATTTTTATCATAAGTCCTCAATACTTCGCAGTTTCGCAATGTTATTTAAAACTGTGACAAAATCATAGTTTTCAATAGCGAGGCGCTTCACTATTGATATTGTGCCTAAAAAGAATAATAATATAGGGGGTAGTTTACAGCAGTTGCTGGACATTTTGGACGTACAACAACACAGAGTTCAGAAAAAGTTACACGAAAGACAGATATACGATAACAAGGGCATGCTTTTAATACGATTGACTTTGACTACGTTTTTTAAGTAGCACATATCGTACGTTTAATAATATAGAGATGTAACTCAAAATTTACGTTTTTGGAGATTTCATTACGCAATTAATAAGCTTGACAGGTAGAATATGTTAAGTCTAACAAATAACCAAACTTCCTAAAAATATGCCTTGCTCGAAACCGTTCGCTTTTGACAAAGAACGCGTAATAATTTCCGTTATATGCCTTTGACTAAAGAGCCAAGTACACCACACAATAGGTTTGTCAAAAAGTCCGAAATTTCTCTTAAGTTGAAATCCTATGTATGGTGTATGGTTTGAAGGCTTGAAATGCTGCTTGAAAGATGTTTATGGAAAAATCTAGATTTTTCGATTAAGTGAAGCGTTGCTTACTTTTAATTGATAATTGAAAACAAATCGGCAAAACCTAAATACATCGTGCGATATCGTTTATAGGGAATTTACATGAGGCGGTTGAAATCAATAATCGCCTGGTGTAAACGGCCATTCAACTAATCGCTTTCAATGAAGTTATCGGCTGTCTACTTTCGTTCAACTTTTTATTCAACTATCGCTACTTTGTGGCCGATTTTGACAATTCTGGTCAACAAGTAAACGACGCCTCAGAAACTTTAAATGCAAAGAAATTCACTAATATTTGCACAAAATACCACTTTTTTACATTTTCCTTATTAATTCTTATCGTAAATTATATATTTTTACAATATAGCACAATTAAAACACGTTTACTTACGAAAAATTTAATATTAAGAAAATTGGCTATTCTGACATATTCTTTCAACATTCAGTTCGGCTTTGTATATTTGTGGTACGCAAATGTCATCGCCGCCAGGACGGTTCAATTTTGTTTTCTGTCATTCCTGTTGACAACGTAAAACTTTTGCGGAGAACAGTCTTCAGAAACGAAATTTAGTATTCGGGTACCTACAGCATGTATATACGTGCATTGGAAGGTTGACCGATGATGCTAGTTAAAGGTAAGAGCTCTGCCGTTTGTGGGAACAAAAAAAACAGCAACAACACCAAAACATAATTTTCAAATTCACGTCTTTAAACCCTGCCATGTGTAAACGGGGTGCTAGGCAACTTATTCACAAGAATCTGGCAAGTTTGGTCGTTTGACAGCACTGACTTTTTGCAGGCTGTTTTATTTTCATTTCGCGTGTGTGTGCACTGGTGTATTTTTGTTAAATTTTAGCAGTAGACTTGGAAATAGTATTTTGCGCTGTACATAATGTGAAAATCGCCAAAATGGTATTGCAAAACTAACTAAGAACCTCTTAATAAATGTTGTTACGTATTGTAAAACTTGTATATGCAAAAAAATTCATTGCGATACTCCGCCCAATCGCAACAGCACTTCGAATAGATGAATGTTTTTAGCTGAAAATTGAAAAAAAAAATAGACAACACATAAACGCACAATAAACGCAACGCCAACACAGCATAAATCGAAAAGTCGGAAAATAAAACATTGCACTTGCATTATGAAGCGGCAGCGGCCGCCCTCATTGCCGCGACTGCTGCTCAACGCTCTCAGCTGGTTGTATGCCTTTCAAGCGCTTTGGCAGTATAGTAGCGCTATACATTTAACAGGGACTTTCCATACTGGTGAGTTTTTCAAAGTTATAACCAAATTTGGTTTCCAAAAGGCCGAAGCCCCTACTCCACACGGCGGCTCCTACGGCTACATATACGGCAACATCACAGCAACCGACACATTTGCGCATCCCATCTCATTAGTGGTGCTGGACAAGGCAGCCTTTGTGGATTTCTATAGCAATCGCATATTTGATGATCGTGAAAAGGCCTGTCGACACATGTTTGAACATTTGAAAGGTCTGATATATGACGGCGTATGCAACAAGCAAGGTAAACGCGATTATGTGCGACGTGTACCATGTAATAGAGGCGAGCTGTGTGCAGACGAGGATACGCCCAGCAATGTGATAGCAGAAAAACAGTTCACCTACACCATTAGCGAAGTGACGGAGCCCAGGTAAGTGAGTTGGCGGAGAGGAATATGAGTTGCTAGGGAAAATGTGTACGGAGTCAAAAAGGAAAGCATAAAGAAATTATCTGAGGAACAAGCGTTTTAAAGAATAGAAAAGTGCACAAAGGCAAACGTAAATGATGGAAGCACTTAAATGTAATATTTCGCAGAATTTTAATTAAATTTGCTTACATTGCCAGTGTCGTTTTTTTCGCAATGCTGTAGTGAAGCATCAAGCAATTCTGTGGAAGTTTTCGAACTTGCTTTTTGCTTATTGCATTGCACATATCATAAATACCTGCCAAGCAACTTTTATTTCTACAGAGGTGGACTAGTCCTAACGCGTATACTGGCCACGCTACGACATAATTTTATAATTTAAATCAAAGCCATTTGTGATATCTTTGCACACTCCCTGTCTTAGCGCGTAGATTAGAGATCGATAAGAGCGTAGACGTAAAATCGTTTTCCCAAAATAATATACATATGTATGTGTGTACATACATATGTAATCCATAGCTGGTTTTTGATCACGCAACTGATCACTAATGATGGACTGCTCTATTATTTGAATGTTTAAAATTTGCGTTCCTTTCACCTTTTAAAGACAATTACGTATAAGCTAGTTTAACTCAACTTGCAATAAGAAAGTAAAAGTGAGAGAAGACATAAGAAAAGTAAGGCAAAATAGAGTGTAAGCGTTAAGTGAACTCCAGCTGGAGTTCAGCAGACAACAGGGTAAATTAGTTCGTCTGGAGGCTAATGAATCAATAAGATGAGTGCAAAAGCCTGTATGGCAGTTTATGGTGTGAATTTTCGTTGCTTTATCTGCACATCCCTTTGTGTTTATTTAGATAGCCTCCGCTTGTGAGTATTTGCGTATGTGCATACTATTTTGTTATCAATTCCTTGAAAGTTGAAATGCTTGTAGCTAACATATTCGTAAAAATGTACTATTTTTTTTTTTTTTTGTATACACAGGGTTCCTAAACCACCCGTACACTGTGCATAAAAATGCGTAAAGTTTGTTTGAATTTTTTTCACGGAAGTGCCATTTTTAACTTCTATATTATCTTCGAAGTTTAAGATTTCCTGGACTGCTAAAATTGACGAATATGTTTCTCTTCAGAAAACGTAAGAAATACGAATCACTAAAAAGGGGATGATGTATTTTTTGGTCGTATTTTGGACTTCCGGTTTCGACCGGTTGATTGTTAACCTGACCGCAAGTCTATTTTTAAATAGGACGTACATGTGTTTTACAGCAGATTCAGATTCTGCGGGCAAAACTACATTACTTTTTTTGTCGGTAACTTCTTTCTGGAATGGATTTCTGCAAAAACAATGCATTTCGGGGCGATTTAACCCATTCCGGTCAAAGTCGAAACTCGGTAATATGACCAAAAGACAGAGCATCTCCGATTTGGTAGTTCATATTTTTGCATTTTCTGATAAAAAAAACATTTTGCTCCATTTTAAAAGGGATGAATGGGTGGTCTTAGACACACTGTATATGGAATTACCGACACCATGAACAGATTTTAATACTAGAATCCAGATAGGCAGCATTTCCTGAAGAGATTATGCCTTTTTGCTATTTAGTTGAAAAATCTTTTAAAATATTTCTTACTACAAGTTTAGTATGTAAATTTTCACAATTTCAATCTAACCCAAAACTGCTTATTTGTGAATTATAAAACCCTTCGCCAACACAACAGACAATTCGGCTATTCAAGCCTTATAAATTGAATTCCTCTTGACTAAGAATTTCGAAGACAAAGTTAAGAATTGTTTGCTCGCTCCAAATGTCAGCTTGTGGAAGCCTAAAAGTGATTGTTAATTTATAGCTGTCTACACTATTAACACAATATTAACTTCTTGTCACACTAACATACATTCATACGAGTTACGTGAGGTATTTACACTTGCAATTAAAGCATTCGTACATTTATCACACCAACTAATGGATGGACATATACGCATAGTTTTGAAAGGACCTCTGATACAAAATTTGTATAATCTTATATATGTATATACGTATATAGATACA
Source organism: Rhagoletis zephyria (assembly GCF_001687245.7). Taxonomy (NCBI): domain Eukaryota; kingdom Metazoa; phylum Arthropoda; class Insecta; order Diptera; family Tephritidae; genus Rhagoletis; species Rhagoletis zephyria. Next base: position 52,518 of record NW_016159666.1, read on the forward strand.
CATGCATACAAGTTAGTCTTCTCAACTTCATACCAACTTCTTCAAATGCCCTCTAACCCAAAAAAAAGCAACAAAAATTCCACAGCCAAAATTAAGTGATACAACCGACCTTCTGACATTCAGTGACACATTGTGTTTGAACCTATAACCCGATTTTCCGTACACGAATATGACCAAAGCTGGCAGAAATACGAAAAGTGGTTGCAGCCAACAGCACCACCGACTGATTGAAGCAGGAGGAGGAGGAGGAGGAGGACGTGTTTTGTTGGTGGTGAGCANTGTACATTTATCACACCAACTAATGGATGGACCTCTGATACAAAATTTGTATAATCTTATATATGTATATACGTATATAGATACACATGCATACAAGTTAGTCTTCTCAACTTCATACCAATTTCTTCAAATGCCCTCTAACCCAAAAAAGCAACAAAAATTCCAGAGCAAAATTAAGTGATACAACCGACCTTCTGACATTCAGTGACAAATTGTGTTTGAACCTATAACCCGATTTTCCGTACACGAATATAACCAAAGCTGGCAGAAATACGAAAAGTGGTTGCAGCTAACAGCACCACCGACTGACTGAAGCAGGAGGAGGAGGAGGAGGAGGACGTGTTTTGTTGGTGGTGAGCATATCATAAATATTTGCCAAGTGACCCATTCGTGCGGAATGCAGCACAGCACAGCAAAAGGATTGTTTTAATTGTTTCAAAACTTACCCAAAAGTAGGCAAGCAAACGCATACCCACACAGTCACACAAAAACATACATACATACATACATGCATGTGCCCCACTAAGCATGCAACAAAATGAAAATGAAATGCTTCAGAATCGCAATGGCGTGTGTGTGGAAGCTGAAAATGAAAAAGAATAAATGGTGCGGTTTGTCACATTATTTTTTGTTAGTTTTTGGCAAAAAGAGAGGGGTGGGGAGTCGGGAGACGATAAACTTTTTCGACAGTTTTGAAAGTTTTTCTGCTGGACATTCGCATTTACTNAGCGTGTGTGTGGAAGCTGAAAATGGGCGATTTGCTTGTACGCTGGAATGGGAACTGACGTACATAGGCGTGCGGTTTGTCACATTATTTTTTGTTAGTTTTTGGCAAAAAGAGAGGGGTGTGGAGTCGGGAGACGATAAACTTTTTCGACAGTTTTGAAAGTTTTTCTGCTGGACATTCGCATTTACTGTTTAAGGATTATATTTCGCTTGCATGCTACTATGGTGCAAATTAAAGTTGACGGCATTGCTATAATTGCGAGGATATGACATACATACACACATATGTATACATATATGTACATGTATACTATATATAGTACATATTTATTTAAATACATACTTATGGCTATAGAACATTAATATATAAAGAGTTGTAATTCTAAATTCGCTTTCCTGTTTATTTGCCTTTAAACTTTTTAAATTGCTTATTTACAAACTAAATTTAGGACATACATACAATATTTATGCACGTAGGTGGCAGCTACAGAGCATATGACAAATAGTTTTTCTCTTCCACCCACTGCGGGTGGTGTTGGGATCTTCCCAGCACTACTACAAAGAAGCATCGTGAACATCATTGATCTCCCTGATTGTTATATTTAGGGCTAGTCATTGCTGGGAATACATACCAATCGTATGCTTGGAGGAAGGTATACGTGTTATTTATTGCTAAAGCGGTCAAGAGGACCCCTTGACTTAACTAAATAATACAAACCTCTAACTCGCTTTTTAACAATTATTTTTTGACTTTTATTTAATTACTCCCTAAATAACAATTTTTTCCTGATTTTATTTTATAAATCCAAAATAACAATTATTTTTAATTTTTATCTAAATAATCTGCAAATAACAATTATTGTATTTATTTATTTTTAAATTATATATCTTAGATAATAGTTATTGAAGACTTTTATTTATAAAAGCCATCAATATAAATCAGTCACTGGCTTTTATTTTTAAAATCATACTTATAAAAGTCATTAGTAAACTTTGGTTCTCCAACACCTTCTTAACTGCGAAAAATTATAATGACCTTTATACGTATGACTTAAAAAATAAAAGTCGGTGACTGATTTTTATTAATGACTTTTGTAAATAAAAGTCTTCAATAACTGTTATCTAAGACATATACTATACAAATCACAAATAACTGTTATTTACATACTATTTAGATAAAAATTAAAAATAATTGTTATTTGTAATTCATAAAATAAAAATCAAAAATAATAGTTACCTACTTTTTTTAATTTTGCATAAAAANCTATACAAATCACAAATAACTGTTATTTACATACTATTTAGATAAGAATTAAAAATAATTGTTATATGTAATTCATAAAATAACAAGTAAGAAAGTCTAAGTTCGGGCGAAGCCGAACATTAAATACCCGGCGCAAGTATTAAATATATGTTTTTTCACCTTTCCGAAACCTTCCGCTAGATGGTAAGCCGGGGTGTATCAATTTTGAGTAAATTAGCGTCCTTCAATTTCGAAATATTGAAGTTTCAAGCATTTCTGAAATTTACCGTTATATGAGAAGCGGCCGTTATTTTAGTCCGATTTCAATAATTTTCAACGTTTTGCTTATANATTTATTTTCAAATTTGATTCTCGGTGAAAAAAGAAATTTACTGATATGTAGAACGTTTCCTTCGTAGTGAATTTTTCAATGACAGTTTTCATCAATAACTGCATGTTCGGTCCCAGGCCTAACATCCTTCACTCTCAAAACACTTTCACTCCCTTACATCCTTTACAGTGTATGGTTAGTAGGATCGAAAGTGCCTTTGAGGTCAAGGAGATCGCTGTGCGTACCTTCTTGGATATCGAGGGGGCTTTCAACAATACTGTCTATGGATCTATCTCAAGGGCATTGGCCCACAGAGGCTTAGACCTACTGCTGGTTGGATCGACGCTTTATGAGCGTACAATTACATCGTCCTTCTTCTCCGTCGCTTTGGTCACTTGTGGTGAAGGACCTCAAAATCAGACTATATGAGTGTGGTTACAGTATTGTGGGGTACGCAGATGACCAAGCAATTATAGTTACGGGAAAATTCGGCAGTACGGTCTCGGACGTTACAAATTCAGCTCTTTGCGTGGTGTCAAACTGGTGTACCAATGAGGGCCTCAGCATACATCCTCGGAACGCTGTGCTTTTACCGTTTACAATACGTCATAAACCAAACCTTGGACGGGCAGTGCTCGAATACTGGGCTGGGGACGAGAACTACCATTTGTCTTCCCTGCCGGCTTTTATACATCGACCCTACTCTTTATGCTTTAACATGCTTTCACTGATAAATACGTTTTTATAGTTCAACCAAATAAAATCTTTATCATCTTCCAAAAAATGACAAAATTCAAGTTTAAACTTACAAAAAAATTTGAGTTCCATTTAATAGCCAATACTACCCGCATTTACTTACCATTTATCGCACATTGCACCCATAAAAATTATAAAGCAACAGCAGTTAGACGACCAACAAAAATAAAAGTAAACGNCAAATTTGAGTTCCATTTAATAGCCAATACTACCCGCATTTACTTACCATTTATCGCACATTGCACCCATACAAATTATAAAGCAACAGCAGTTAGACGACCAACAAAAATAAAAGTAAACGAAATAAACACAAAACAAAATTCTAAGAATTATTGCAAACAAACAGCCACATGGCCACTCGATGCCATCAGATAACCGTCAATCGGTCAACTATTATCGATGTAAGTAGCCATGTTATGAATAATTTAGGACATTGATGCCTCGATAACTGTTAAGCGGCTATCATAGGCCGACCACACAACAACAACCATTGATAGTCCTTCCATTTCGACATGACTAAGCACCATCCACTCGGCTCCCACTAATCCGGTCGATATTGCAACAAAATGACAAGTGCTGATGTTGTCATTTCATTCAATCATAAATATTAAATAAAATGCTTACATACATATTATATGTATCGATTATCCAGCTAACCCAGCGCAATCGAGGAGGAGTGTGGCAAACAAGCTACATTCATAAGTAAATGTTCTTGGCTGTGGATGAGTTGAAGTGGCTGGGTGAAAACGGAATTTATGTTGGTCAAATGTTGGGTGGTTGGGTTGTGGTGTGAGCGTGGCTCACTGACACGCTTATGCTCCATTAATATTTTTTTNCTATATGTATCGATTATCCAGCTAACTTGGCGCAATCGAGGAGGAGTGTGGCAAACAAGCTATGTACATTCATAAGTAAATGTTCTTGGCTGTGGATGAGTTGAAGTGGCTGGGTGAAAAACGGAATTTATGTTGGTCAAATGTTGGGTGGTTGGGTTTTGGTGTGAGCGTGGCTCACTGACACGCTTATGCTCCATTAATATTTTTTTATTTATTTATGCTATTGTTTGTACATAGTTATTGCCTTCTCCGTTGTTTTGCTTTGCTTTGTTTATTGTTGTATTTGTGCCGTTTCGTCGGTCCGGGGCAATCGTAATCGCGCAATCCGATACGGCAATAATTGATGACAACGCAGAAATTACGAAAGCGAACGGTGACTATTGTTTTATGGATGGGTAAGCTTGCTGGGGTGGGTTGCAAAAATGTTCTGCGAGCATTTTTATTTTTATTTATTTAGTTTAAATTTGTTAAAGGTACTAAAAGAAATTTTGCAATTTGGCTTCTTGGTAGGCTTCTCGAGATCGGCGGGGAAAATAAGTAACTCCGTGCCTTATGGAGAGCTGTTAGCGTCTAGTAACTAGGTACATACTTACTATTTCGCTGTCTTTAGCCATTCTAATCACCCAGGAACAGCTGAGTAGAAGATGCTTGAATTGTTCCATCTCCGCGAAGTAGAGACTTGGAATTTTCCGTCGACTTTTTTGGTATTTAAAGCCCCCCCCTCGAGAACCTCGGATCCATCGTTGTCCAGATTGAGATTGCAGTTTTGCATGACGTAGTAGCCATCGAACACTCTCTCAGCTAACTAGTTAGTCATTAGTCTGGGACCAGAACGGAAGTAGTTTACAGAGTTACAACCGATCTTTTTTGGATGCCATAAACCACTTGGATTTCTGCAAAGCATATTTTTGATTTGGATGAATTTTGGTCAGAACTTTTCTTCTATCATATATCTACCAAAGAAAAATCAATTTCGAAAGTTAAAAATTTCACAGTTTCCCGGATTTTTTACTTTTTTAATATTTCAACACCTGTTATACATAGTTACAAAAATTGTTCTCATCTCGTTTTAAAAGTTATATTTAGGGCTATATAAAAAATCTTGAGACTAAAACAAATAATAAAATTACAATATCTCAAAAGAAAAAGCTTAAATAAATTTTTGGATGTTTTTTTATAGTCTCTAAAGGTACAGAAATGTTTAAGAAAACATTTTTTAAGATATGAGTTTTTGAGCTTGAAAATAGGCTTTTTTGTAAAAATTAATTGAAAATAATTAGAAATTAAATTCAAATTGTTTAAAATAATTTTTTTTTCGAGTTTATATTTTTGTAATTCCTTTCTAAAAAAACCTTGAAAATTTCATCATATTTTTAGATCTTTTCGAGGTGTTATATAAAAAAAAATGTAGCAAAATTTTAATAAGTTTTTGTTTTTACGATGTCTTTAGTTTCAAAATGCTAGAATTTTTTTCGATTTTTTATATAGTTTTTCTTCGCAGCCCTAAATATCACCTTTGAAACGAGAGCTAACCATTTTTTAGCTAAATAGTTTGAGATATTAAAAAAAAATTTCCAAAATCCCTGAAATCGTGAAAAATTACAATTTTGCTTGACTTCCTTTTTTTTATTAATACTTTTGGCAGAACTTTGTTGAATAACAAAAGTAAAGTTCAGACCAAAACTCATCCAAATCAAAAAATGGTCAATGATCTCGATGGCACTGTGTTTAAAAGCGCCTGAAAGCGCGTCCAGGCACTGACAAAGAGAGATGAGAATATGAGTTCAAAAGCTTAAAATATCGAAGGCGAAAAAAGACCAGTTTTTACAGCGCCAATATCTGCCTAGCGAAATAAATTTCAAAGTATTTCAAAGCTTTTGAGGTGGGAAAAATTTAGGGGTTTTCTTTTTTTGTAAAAAAATTTGTAAAAAAATTTAAATGTGTTTTTCGGTTCTTCTGACCAAGGAAATGGATTCGTTGACGCAAGAACAGAAAAATGTATTTTTACAACTTTTTAAAAATTTCATTGCATACTCTTTTCAGATCAAAACAAGGAAAACAACTTAAAACTCTTTTTTTTTTTAAATAATTTTTAAGGTCAAGGTATTTTTTTTAAACAAAGAGACTATTTTTTCCTGAACTCTCCATCTCAAAAGCTTTAAAATACCGTTTAATTGTTTTGCTAGTTTTTTTCATTATCGATATATTCGATTTGGTCAAGTTAATTTTCCATACTGTGCGCCGGGTTAACCCACTGATAAAACTGAGGAGTACACTTTGTACCAGTGCCAGCCACACTACCAACTGCATAAACTGTGTGTGCCAAGTGTGGGATAAGTGAAAGCATAACATCGAGTTCCACATCGTTAGCGTTCGCGTGAAAGCACGGAGGCAAAATTCCACAATGTGCGCGCCTTAGTCATCACTGCTTGACAATTTGCGGTCGGTTAAACAAGTCTTCTTTTCCGCTAGCCAAGAGCTCCACATACGAGTAACATAACTAAGTAGTTAATTCGTTATTCGATATCGTCGTTTTAAGTATTGCAATAATTTAGTACTTTTTCCAACAGCTGCAGTAAAATCGTTGCCGTTCTATAAACATCTCTAAATGTACTACTTCTGAACTAACTAGTCAGAATTGCTGCGGGGTAGTTTTAATATTGCAACATGAGCGAATGCGGTAACAAAAGTTATTGGGACGTAGTAACACTGCCACTTTCACCACCAACAAATTGACCACCTGCCTCACTGACTTGGCGTTATGAAAAATACCGAATGGAAAAAACGGAAAAATCCAATTCATGAAACCTTTGCTGAATTTTACCCTTTATCATTTATGCCGTGTAACTACTCTGAAATTTTTTGCCAATAAGCAATACCAAAGGCATTTATACTCGCTCCCCCTTCAACGGCAGAAAATATTTGATTTTTTGCGATGCCACAAAATGCCACGCGCGGTCATTTGTGTTTCCTCTATCTATTTTTTTCTATTCCTTTGTTGGATTAGGGCAAAATGAATGGAGGCAACCCNTACTACTCTGAAATTTGTTTCCAATAAGCAATACCAAAGGCATTTATACTCTCTCCCCTTCAACGGCAGAAAATATTTGATTTTTTGCGATGCCACAAAATGCCACGCGCGGTCATTTGTGTTTCCTCTATCTTTTTTTTCTATTCCTTTGTTGGATTAGGGCAAAATGAATGGAGGCAACCCCATAACCTCAGCCAATTTAGTATCAATAAAAGCGCTGATATGAAAGTTGATGTTGGTGCCACAAATTCTGCCGAATGTTGATTTGTTTGTTTGCTCAAAAATTTTCTAGATTTGAGCTTTATTCGCCTATTGCATATATATACATACATGTGTCTTTAATATGTTATTGTAGTTGTTGTACGATTAAGCCAAACATGTTGGCGACGTTTGCGGCATAAATAACCAACATTAAGCATACTCGTATCCCTGAGCAAGCGAATACAAAGCGAATGAGTGTAGCGTTTGAGGAAGTGGTTCGTTAATTTTTATATGTACGTCAGCTATGGTGGCTATTAGCTGAAGGAAAACAACATAAAATGGTTCATTTGAAAGATAGATATTTATTTACTCATGTACATTTATGTATGTATGCATGTTTGTGTGCATAGGATTTTTCTGATATTTATTCATTGTGATTTTAAAACAACTCGTGCGTATGTATGTAGATATATTTGTATTGTGCATAAACAATTACTCTGAATTGTTCTGCGGTCAGCCATGAGGGCGCCAAGTGTTTGTGTTGTTGTGTATCATTGTTTATAAATATGTATGTATGTATATGTATTTCCTTTAATCAATTTTTGTCAGCAGTTTTTTGTGCGGTTTTTTTCTTGTTTAATTCCATAACATTCTCTTAACCAGACGTGCGGTGAAATAATAAATGACCTCTGTGAAGCTCAAAGCGCTGCAGCCCAGGAAGAATCCAATGAGTCCGCCAATATAAACTGCAAAGAGATGAAAATTATGTCGATGTTAAAAAACTATTTAAAATGAACTGATAAAGAACTCGCACGCACAGTGGTTCAAAACTGAAATTTACTGTTCATAATTTACTTTATACGGTGTTTACAGCAGGGAGGCGATTTTACAGGCAACTTCAAGTTAAAAGCAACATTGGCCGGGAGTGAACGACCTTTCAACTAATCGCTTACAATGAAGTTGGGGTGCAGCCAACTTTTTAACCGACTTCACAAAAAGGAGGAAGGTTCGTCGGAATATTTTTTTTATTTATTATTTTTTGGTTTAAATCCTATCATTAGATCATGGAGAGATTAACGTTAATCATAATTTTTTATTAAGGTCGATTTCGCTTTTTGTTTAAAAATTACTTGTTATTCAACTATTCGCCTCTAAAATTGCCTGGAAAATCGCCTAATGTGAACACCGTTTTAGCCTCTACTTTTCAACCTATTTGATTAACGCAAATTCTTAGCCACTTGTAACTTGCACTTTATTATACCAAAATTCAATAATCTATTAACTAAAAAAATTTGAATTTTGGTGAATATTTTTTATAACATTTAAATTTTTTTTTTAATTTTTTGGTTTTTATTTTGGAAAACTCCTACAACAANAATACCAAAATTCAATAATCTATTAACTAAAAAAATTTGAATTTTGGTGAATATTTTTTATAACATTTCAATTTTTTTTTTAATTTTTTGGTTTTTATTTTGGAAAACTCCTACAACAACTGGAACAGGAGAAACGACTTTCTGCAAAATGTTTACTTTGCTCTAAAAAATTTGATATGAATTATCAAATAAAAATTAAAAAAATCGGGCTCAACTCACCACTTGCTAATTTCATAGGCTTTCATTAAAAAAAGTAATCAAACTGAGTGAAAAATGAAGGCTCCAGAGAATTCTGAACAGTAAACGCCAGTTTTGAACTACTGTGCCACGCCGCCTAAGGTGCTTTTCGATAGATCTGCTGGCCGTAGAACTATGTGATTGACCAGCGTGTCGGTTTTAGGTAAAACTGCAGCTAATCCCTTTAGCTTATATTCAAAGTCTCTTTGGAAAAATTTTAGAGGTAATATTTTGCCACTGCTGCAGAGTTTTGGTTGAAGGCTTTTAGATACAAAGAATTTTCGGTTGGAACAGGCTTGTATCATCATTCATCCGTAAGAATGTAATGATACCGATTCCCTCGTAGTAGACATCTATGGTAAGATCGTAGTCCATGTTGGAAGCTTTAGTATAGAAAGGGATAGCCTGCCTCCTGAATACTAGTCCGTTCTCTTCTAGATGAAAACCGCGCCTGCAAGACACTGCTGAATATCAGCCACCATACACATGTTCATTGTCCTTTCCAATCACAGCTTATTAGTGCTTAAACTATGCCCCATTAAACTCGTCTTATAGCCCTGGAACTTTAGGTGCGACTGCAAAGCATATACGAAACCATTTTACATGTAGTTTAATGGATATTATATAGATGATAGAAAACTTCTAAGCAACGTCGTGCATTTTTTTTGAAGTTTGCTACTCTTTGTTTGCCTTTGTCTGCGCTAGTGTGGAAGTCTTCATTCATAGGTTTGCTGTATTTGATAGATATCAAAATAATTAATTTCTACTTACCCAAAACATCAGCAAATGAAAAGAGCACATCGCGTCTCAACTGCATTTTTGGATAGTCTATTATGCCCCACTGAAGATTTGCGCCTAAAAACCAAAGTCTCGAGCGCTGAAAAGTGAAAAGTTCATGCAAGGTTTTCCATTTGTGAAATTTTAAATAAAAAACATGGTCGAAGTTTGCAACCTACATAGTCTTGTTTAGAGTGACATTTTCGAATTATAGTAAATTCTGCATTATAGAGCTTCAAGTATCTTACTTATATACGATGTTAGAGAACCGCAATTGTGGCATGGGATCTGGTGTTTACGAAGGGAAATAGGTGACAAATCCCCACTAAATATTTCGGAACACTTTGTACAATAGCCAAAATTATGACTGCAAACGTGTTCGGGTTGGTGTCCTACCTTCATACACCGACGGATCTGCCGAAAACGGATGCATCACCGAAAACGGCATAGAACTAAGGAAGCAATGCTATACAACAATTCGAGGTTAAATCCTCTCTAGTCTTGGAGTGCGTAGAAAAGCTGGCTCCTTTGCTAAGCACAGCTTCCAATGAGGCACGGAATAAGCAGATTGCTTAGCCAAAGTGATAGAAGGTCAAGCTCCATGCTCTGGTAGAAATATCTGATGTCGTTGAATTGTTTCTTACACCATTTGAGAAGTGCATGCTTGTGCTAAGTAAGAAAATGAAAAGAGTATGAAGTCTCAATTAATGGTTAAGCAAATAGTGTTGCATGCTTATAGGCATATTTTACGCTAATAATCCATTTTCATAAACTTCGGACAGTGGGTGAATTAACTCGCATTTATTAAGTCAGACAGATCTGATTTATAAGGAACGTCGGCAGTAAACTAAAGAAACCATGAAATGCTAAGCTAGTTTTATGAAAACTTAAACGACGACTTAAACGAAAAATTGAATTGCTTGCAAATATTTGTGGTTGGTAGTAATTCAGCTTCCTGCCAATTGCATATAAAATTATTCAACAAATATGCATTGTAGTGCAATCAAAAATTACATATCTTCGACTACGACTATCAGTTTGGAAGAAAAATATTTTCCTTTTATTGCGCTTTATAAGCTCATTTCACTCCATGCACATGGCACCTCATGTTCCCTGCCGAAAAAAAAACAACGAAATCACTTAACAATAATACTGACAAAATTTTCAATATTGTCGCATTGCAAATACGCAGAGCATTACTAGCAAGAATCCGTTACAACACATTGTCACTTTGTGCAAGAATATGCAAAAAGAAAAATCTCCAACAACAAGTGACGAAAATTCAGCAAAAACCCATATAAAAGCAAAANTACATTGTCACTTTGTGCAAGAATATGCAAAAAAAAACTCCAACAACAAGTGACGAAAATTCAGCAAAAACCCATATAAAAGCAAAAATATTTTTATCGCCAATAATTCGGCATACAAATTGTGGCAGTAACAGCAGGATATGCTCGTAGCAGAACTACTACGCCATACGAGACCAACAACACTGGGAAATCTGTGGCACGGCACCACTGCGCTCTCGCGAGGGCGACGGATATGCTTTTGCGGAAGTCAGCACTGGCTATGGCAACAAAAGTCGCAGTCAGTTGCAAGGCAGCGCGCGCATTGATTTTTGGCATTAAGATTGCAGTTTAACGGTACTTGCGACTAACAATATGTACATAAGCGTGTGTTGCATGTAGCACAGCTACGTATGTATCTACATATTGGCAGTTTTGTGAATCGCTTCATAACTAAGAAATTGTTGCTGCGCTGAAAAATGATACATTGCGCACTGATAGTAGGATAGGGCAACTTCTGTGCTGCTACGCTATGCCTGCAGCAGGATATGATGCCGTGACAAGCTGCCGTTTATCCAAATGTAGTTGATACTTACCTAAATGTTGCACATGTGGATGTAAGTGTATGTTTGTATGAGTGGTAAATGACAATTTCGTGTGCATCTAACACAAAAAAAAAGACACATTTGTGAATTCATTTTTACGCCACTTACATAGGATTGCACAAAGAAATTGGAGTCATCGCAATTTGACAGGCAATGGCAATCGATTTTATACCGGCTGGACTTGAGCGAGATGAGTTCTCCTGAAAGGCAAGAAGAATGGTGTGATTGCTAAATAAAATCTGCTCAGTATTAGGTAGATAAAATGTAATATAACATGATAAAGTAATAAAATTTATTTTTATCCTTTTTAAGTAGTGTCAAGAGCAACATTTACTGCGAAGGTTCTGAAGAAAATTATCGCTTGCTGAAGGTGTAAATTTTTTTCGATTGTGGCCATAAACAACCTGCCTGAGGAGCTGGTGATTACCTACGATGATGACGTTGATCTTTTAGGTAGGTGTAAGTTTTCGGGATACCCTTTGGGACTCGGTCCAAGGTTACTTTGATAGATAGATAATAAAATGAGGTGTGCACTGCGACCTGGCGATCTATTGTGCCCCTTCTTTTCACAACACTTCTACTAAGCCCAGATTTGCTTAAGTTGTGGCCACATTGAGCCCCTATTCCTATATGGTCTAGTACACGCTAACTTCATGTTATTGTGTCTGCGAAGGGAGTAGTTTCTCAATGCACTTAAATACTAACGTTAATTTGACTTCATTGGACAGAAGAGCCCTGAGTGCCGCCTGACTGTCGTTTAGCATTATGATTCTCTCATTTCTGTACCCGCTAGTCATGATTGTCCCCGCAAATAGATAGATTGCATAGATTTCCGCTTGGAAGATGCTCGGGTGTTTCACCATAGGAACAGAGAGTAAGGTTCGGTGCCCGAGCACTCCAGCTCCTCCTCCTTCTGGGGTTTTCGATCCATATGTGGACCAGTGCAGTGTGCAACCCTAAAGTAATTCCTCGAAGGCGGGGACACTCCAGGTTGCTTTGCTGCATAGCTCTATTTTATATCTCTTCTCAACTACCATGGTTTTGCCTATGTCATCTCTCGGAAATGGAGCTAGCGGGAGCGAGGACCATAGCTTCTCTATATTAATAGAGGATATGACCTTATATTTATCTCAGCGCGACCAGAGAAACCCAAGCCATCACCCCATTAGGTAGTCATGATTAAAAGCCATCTTAGGAACTTGGGTGCTACATTCCCAGAATTTTCCCGCCAGACGCTTGCATAGCACGAAAGCTTTCGTGGATTTGGAGGTTATTGCGTTCACATGTTTCTTCCATAGAAGTTTGGTGTCTAGAATTAATATCAGATACTTCACTTCGCTGGCTACGTTGACTACGAACCCCTCCAGGGTTATGTCCCTCATGCCCGGCAGGGCTCTTTTCCTAGTAAATGGAATGATGGCGGTTTTGGGTAGATTATTACTAAGGCCTACCTTGGCACACCATGCTTTTGTTAATATTACACCTCGATCTAAGACCTCTTTGAATAATGTAGCAGAGGATGCTCTCAAACTTTTCCCTGGAAATGATCACTATGTCGTCCGCATAGCCTTGGCAGCGGATGCCATTATTGGAGATAAGCTGAAGGAGTTCATCCACTACCCAGCTCCACAGAAGAGGGGATAAAACTGCTCCTTCAGGGCAGCTCTTTGTTGTTAGTAGTTGTACTATCCTGTATCCTACCTCGGTTTCAGCAATTCTAGTACGCAATAGCGTATCCACCCAGTTACAGATCACTGGTGCACGGTTCTCTTCTCTAGTGCTCTGCGCACCTTCGATATCAAGGATAGCTAAGAGCACTGTTTCTCCACATTTAAAAGCCCCCTGAGTTTCGGTTGTCAGTTTGTACAAGGTTGGTAGCTGTAGCTAGTACTGTTCACCAGGAAGTACCCTGGCCTCGACTGGAAGCATTCTTATTTGCGCTTGACTGTAGTTGGTAAGCTGTCGTGGAAACTGAATACTAGGGATGGAGCGAGAAAGGCGTTCGGAGAAACATTGTAAGCCTGACAGAGGGGTTAAAGGAGGGATCTGGAAATAGCTCTCCAAAATATTTAAAGTTATGGCTTATAGATCAATGTAGTGTTTTCCAGGATCTCAATTGCAGGACATCGGAAATGGAGTTAAACATCGGAAAGCAGCGCTTTAAGCGCGATCACAGGGGTCTCTAAGCTGGTAGAAGAATGTCTGACCTATACTTCGGCTGCACGTGATGATTTCCAAGTCAGGGCTGGGTTTGTACCTAACGAGTTGGCCAGGAAAAGCAAACTCGAGTCAGTCGATCTCACCAATTAAAGAGAGAGTGGCGGTAACTTTGGCTAATTGCAGACTGCTCTGGGACAGATGGGTGCTTGTCATCAAAACCAATGACATATCCAACTGCGCAGTTTTTCTGACCGAAGGTGAATAGTAGTCGGTCTAGCGATCACCTAGTGCTTACAATGCCTTAACTCCCATTTCTTGGATAAATTGACGGCATACTGTCCGATGGGAATTCATGCGGCGCGACTAAATATCACAGCGTTTTTCGCTTTGGCTATGCAGTTAATGTTCGTAGTGGTATGTATCAGAAAGTACGGATGACGGTGGTCCAAGTGTGCCTTTGCTTGAGACAACTAACTTAATTTGACTTAACCTAAGCTTACACAGCTCTTTAATGATATATGACGAACATATGTGTGAATGACCCCAGTAAATACACAGCGTCTTTTTACTCCATCCAATAGTTACGTAAAACTCTTTAATCTTCTAACTGAAAATCAAAAAAGCGCTAAATTAAGATTAAATATTTTCCGCCCAGAAATTTAAAAATTCCATTAAAAATTTGCTAATCCAAGTCAACCGAAGAGACAAAGAATTTACGCTTTTTATTTTTGTTGACCGACAACCGACGGCAGTAGCAAATTTACTAATCTTTGTGCATAATTTGCAAAGTCGAAGCACTCTCGTCCAAGTACTAAGTAATAAATACATACACACAAAAACTGCCACACAACTATTCTACACTGCTAGGAATGTAGATTAGTGGCAGTGCTCCAACTGGTGAAAGTGAAACTAAAACTATTTTAGTTTTTAGTCTTTGCTAAAATTTCGTTTATGGTTTTATCAGTATGTACTTTCCACTTTGCCGTGCGGGAATGCAGTCGATGTGTCATATTACCTTGCCATGTGTTCGACCAGTGGGTATACAAATGCACATATATACATATATGTATCTACTCTGAAATGCAGCAATGAATGCCAAAATTTAGCCACGTCTCTTGCGTGTGAGCAAATAGTTCTAGATATTTCTCGTTATTTTTTTTTGAGAGGAAAGTGAGGTACACGGAGGTCACGTGTCGGTGCAGCAGGTGTTCATAACAAAAATATCATTTTCAGTTCAGTCATAATGCTAGACGCTTGTTTCATAGCCGCCATACAAAAAACTGTATATGCCAGCATGTTGGTTGGTTGGTCTGTCTGTCTGGACACACCCATTCTTGCTGCTGCAAGTGTAATAATTTCGTTTACGGTTTTTATTCCCTTTTTTATATCTCAGTTTTTGTTGTTTTGCTTTGCTTTGCGAATTATTTCATTTCTTTCACCAGTGTGTGCCATACTCGTATTTGTCCATTTCTCCAACTACTGCTCGGTTGTCCCCTCCCTTGACACTTTCACGGCTCTGTACGGCTTGCTAGTGTTTCTTTGTTTTGGTTGCAAAGTTTTTGTTGCTCTGTTTTGTCGAGTAGTCGAGGTGCTGGAGTGTGTTTTCCTGTTTTCCTGTCTCCGGTTGCTGCCCTCGCCCCTCTAAACGTGTTTCATATGGTAGATATGTGTTCCATGGCGTTTATTTCAGGTTTGTGTAGCAAATCAAATGATGTATACTTTTGTGTTTTGGAACGAATGAAGAGCAAAAAGTGGAAGGAGGGAAGTGTTGGACTTAGCTGCAAAATTGTGGAATCGGGTTAGTGAAATGTGTATGCTCGTTGTGAATAATAAGTACTCATGCAAGCTTGAGCATTTCTGACAAATTTAGTAAATTGCATAATTTGAACATGAATTTTAATTTCCTTTAACACTGCGGTATACATTTCGAAAATGTGGAATGGACTTCATATTTATGATTATGCTGTTGGTGAAGCTAATGTTTAGACTATTTTTAAATGGGAGTGCTACCAGATATTTGAAAAAGGATTTGTTGTATGTGACCAAAGCTGTCTTGATTGCTCTTTTTTAAAATCACTCCCTTATTTTTGTTGGTAGGAATTTATTAGATAACAGTCAAGACATCGTCTGACATAATGCTATCAAATTCTTATGACCAAATATTAAGACCGTTTCTCCCGATTAAAAAAAATATACATACATATGTATATTAGACTGCATCACCAAAAAAAGTTGCGGTTTTTCCGCCGGGATTACTAAATTTATTATATTTTAAGACGTCCACCAAAATATTTCGTAAAAATATTAAGATCTAAGTGAGCTGGACCGATTTGAAAATACATCCAAAAATGAAGTTTTTTATGAATAAAAATAGTTTCTTAAAGAACATTTTTTAAAAAGTCCCCTCAGAAGACAAATTGGAATAAGCTTAAAAAATCTGCATAAAAATATTTAAAAATCTTTTCAATGGAATCGTAAGAATGAGATTTTTGATGCTGTTTTTTTACTTTTTTCAAAGATTGATTTACGAAAACCTTGAATACCTGGACCAAAAATGTTCTGATTTAGACTTATGGGATCTCAGTAGAAAGGTATTTTCACACCGTTTTTATTTCTGGCCAAAAAAAGCGCCATTCGTTAAGTCTAAATCGGAAGAGTTTAGGTTCAGTTATTCAAGTTTTTCTTATACCAATCTTTGAAAAATGCTAAAAACAGCATCATCATTACGATTCCGTTAAAATTTTTTTAAATTTTTTTTTTTAATATTTTTATGCAAATATTTTAAGCTTAAGCCGTTTTGTCATTTGAGGGGATTTTTTCAAAAGTAATCTTAAAGAAACTATCTTTATTCATAAAAAAAAACATTTTTGGAGGTATTTTCAAATCGGTCCAGCTCACTTAAGTCTTAATATTTTTCCGAAATATTTTGGTGGACGTCTTAAAATATAGTAGATTTTATAATTCCAATGGAAAAATAGTACCGATTTTTTTTTGTATGGGTAGTGATGCAGTCTAATGTATATGATTCCTGCTAGCTGAGTTAAAATTAAAAAATGGGAACCTACACTGAACTAAAAATCCATCTATGGATCAAAGAAAACTTTCCATATTTTAAGGTCGAAAATTCTTCCGAATGAGTAAAAAATTCTATCCGTCACTGGTTCAATAAGAACGTGCTCAATTGCGCGCTAAAGTCGTTTCTAGGATGGACTCCTCTCCATAATTTTATCCACGAAACAGCAGCCACGAGGGAGCAGCAACTTTGACTATATAACGGCGACTTCTTCACACATAAGCTTTATGCAGGTATTCTTGGTAAGATAGCAGGGTTTGAAATATGCGGAATCTCGGGTTCCATGAATAAGGAGATCTGATTTGGCAGAAAGTTCCAAGTGATAATCCCCGATCGCGAAGATTGGACAAATGGGCTCCCTGCACTTGATCCCAGATAAGTAAACTGGTACACAGACGGTTCAAGGATGGAGGACAGAGCCGGTGCAGGTATTTTTGGACCTTCCAGCACACTTGCATTTCCACGAGTTGGCACGAGAAGGATCGCCAACTTCCTTTTCGGGAGCTGAACCATTCTGTGGTCTCAGTTGGTCCTGGGGAGGGGTAAGGAGAAAATATATTATTTTAGAAAATTGAAATTACATCGGGCAAATTTTTGAGTACCTAGCAGGTCACAACAGATTGCGATTCTACTTGCACATAATAGGTGTGATCACAGAGTCGGAATGCCCACCCTGCCTTGAAGATGATGAAACTTCACAATATATTCTCCGTAACTTTTCGGCTTAAGCCAGACAAAGATTGATCAATTTTAAAGCTTCAATAGTCAAATCCTTTCTTACGAAGAATTCGCCTACCAAGCCCTTTTAGGAATCATTAGGGAAGCCGAAGGTATGTTGACCACACTGGGTTAGTGATTCTCTTCTTAAACAAAAAATACAAAAGATCTTTCAGGTCGGTTCAGGTTGATCTGTTACATCCAAGAACTAACTAACTGACTAACTAATGCCTTGCCTGTCTATTCTAGCCCCCGAATCTTTCTGAAAGCACAAATTCTTCCTAGGTAAGTTTATTATTTAGACTTATTTAAGTAGAAGTTTTGAAAAGATACCTTATGTTTCCGTTGTTGGAGCGGCCATTTAGACCTGCGTAGATCGGCTAGTATTTCAATCGCTGTCGTCAAGCTCAACCAATGATTTTGATGAGGTGGGATCAAAGCGAAAGCGGTATTAGTTGAGTGGGCTCTGAGAGTTGTTAATGCCATGCGGAAAACCCTTATGTTTTAAAGCGTTTTTGATTTAGGAATCAATTGCAGCAGAGATTGTTGGGTGTCAAAGAGCTCAGTTGTTCGTCGTCCAACACATCGCGGCTAAATGCCTCAAAAGGGGCTTCGCCGCGTTATCCCTTTTCAGGTCGGAAGGGCAAATGGGTTCTCTTATATGCCGATCACAGTCAGATGTTTGGGTCACGTAAAGTGCCCAGTAAAAAGTCTCATAAGTTGTCTGCAGTCCAAATATCTAGTATGAGCCTCTGAGATTGAGAGCAACATGAACTTTGACCACCTTCAACCCCTAAAACTGTGCAAAATATTCGTGCAATTTCTGCCTGTGGCTTCGATAGCCGAAAATGGGAACGCTATAACTGGTTGCTGGTCGATGAAGGCCTGGTCTGAGCCCTTGGTGGCCAAATGGTCACATCCCTCATTACCAGGTATTTGCGAGGGACCTGGCACTCAAAGTAAGACAAGCTCGTTATGTTTTCCATAACACTTAATTTAGTCGACACTTTCACTGCCGAACCAATCTGGAAGTAGTTAGAGAGCTGGCCGATAGCTTGAGTGCAGCTTGGCTGTCACTACAGACATATAAAATCCTGCATATCCACCTTTTTTCCACCACGTATTCCAATGCCTTGATGAATGCAAATACCTCGGCTTGGAATATCGAGGCATATTTGTCAAGAGAAAAGTGCAGCTCATCTCTATTATCCACGATCCTAACCCAGTTAAAGTTTTGCAGCCATCAGTGAATATTCGACAGTATGTGAGCCTGGGCTCAGTATTGAAATTAGGCCAAAATTCAGCTTCAGGGAACGAAATCTTTTGGAATATCACTTGTGTTTAGATCTCCGCCACCAGAAATTTCCATCGCGCCCCACTCAGTATTATACCAACATCTATTCTTTAATGCCTCCCCACAAAAGTGCAAAGTTATGGTAAGTGTAGCAGAGCATCAAGCGCAGCGCCAGGTGTTGTACAGGACGCGGTGACTGTCCTTTGAAATTTGGCAAGCAGATTTCCCAAGCTGACTCTAAGCATCACCAAGCATAACTGATAATGGATCTGTCTATTGAGGTGTAGATTCAGAGAATACCTTTTGGTAATGGATCCCAAATTTTTCCCAAAGACCTGTTAATATTGAAAAAGTGCTTTGCAGGTCTTATGCTCAGTCTTAGGCGTCCAGAATTAAATACTACTAGATACTTAATTTCGGATGAGATCTGAATTGCCACTCCTTTAAATGTAATTGGGATTAAACCATCCAACCTTCTCCTTCTAATGAAAAACACAACACTAATATTGTTTGGGTCAACGGGCAGCCGAAGCTCATTACACAAAGTGTTAATCATATTCTTGTTCTTTGGGGTTTCCCGCAAAAACTGGCAGAAAATGGTCCTAAAATGCGTGACATACTCTGGATACAATAGGCTCGAGTCTTGCTGGAGTTTAGACCGTCACAGTAACCAGACTGTAATTGTGCTAGGGAAACGCGGGTCTGCCGAGGCAGCTGAAGCTCTTGCTCTTAAATCAGTGATGACTGTACTCTGATGACGGTATTCACGGGGCGAAAATTAGTGTAGGTTGTTTGCCTGTCTATACTGCGACTGGTATAGTTATTGTTTTACATAGTCCTGAATCTAGAACTGTCTATTCTGAGAAAAGCAGCGAAAATCGGAGCGACGTCGATGAGAAGTTCTCTGCCAGATTACTTTCGTTCTCTGAATTTGCTTAAAACTCAATTAATTCTGAATTACGTTAAAGAAAAGAAAAAAATTAAACCACCAACCAATTTAGTTTCGCAAATATTGAAAATATTGCTAATGTATTAAATAATATCATGGAAATGCTTGAATTTAGTTTTTGTGTGAAAATTTCTATGAAATACAATATATTTCACAAAATTAATTAAGTTAACTAATTTTTAAAGCTTTTTTTTTGACCTACTAAATTCTTTCTAGCGTTCTCTATCATGTTATGCAAAGTATTTATTACTCACTTTTTATATCCACCAAACAAGCCAATCCATCGAAATCACAAATTTGCAAAATTCGTCCATTTTTCACTTTGATTATCCAATATAACGGCCGGTTTTTATTAACATTTTTTTTCGAGTAGTTTTTCGCATATCATAAGCATCCATCAAATTAAAACGAGAAAGCAGTGGCGAAAGCGTTAATTGTGACAATCCGATTTATAATCCAAACTATCTGTAGCTTTAGCACTCAGCATACATATAGAAAACGAATTTTAACGGCGCACCGAATGTGTGCACGTTTGTGTGTGAGTATGTGTGAAAAATACCAATTAAAAAAGCTTTAATTTTCTGGTTAAAATTTGGCAAAAAGCAACTTGTTTTTCGCGCATAGCTGACCGAATACGCCGATATGGCTATTTTTTTTCGTATCAACAAAATGACGCTGCTAGAGAATGACGCCACAGTGTTGGCGCCAAATCGTTGCAATGGCGAAATAATTGGCTATATTCACAGGTTTTTGCGGAAAATTCTCGTTGTACAACGCAATGCAGATAACTGTGAAATTGGTGAAATTGCAAAACAAATTTTTTGTAATTTTTTTTTGAACAAAAATATAAACATAACAACTATGTACGATAAAATAAATATCAAAAGCGAAAAAAGCAGAAAAGTAAATATAAACCAACATTTGCATAATATTCAAAATGGCGTCAATGACTGGCTTTTAGCAAATAAATGCGCCCTGTCATTTTCAACTACAAACTACGTGTATGTACATTAGACCGTACCAGAAAAAAAGTGCGCCGTACACCTCTGAGTCCAGAGTATTTTTGGAAGGCAATTTGTATTTTCTTTTGTGTTAGGCCGAACGTAGGGGTCGCCTTATTACATCTTTCGTCATATATAGAAAGTAAAGTCGGAGCTTAAAGTATGATATATATGATATGATTTTGTCTCGAGGACATTTTTTTCAAAGTTCATTGAATTCAAGTACCCGTTCTAAATTAGAACTTCTAATACTTATAACCAGATCTCAGTTCCTATCATCCTAATGTCAGTAAATTAAAGCTCGAAAAAAAAATCATAAAACTTTTGCTAGAAAAGTATTTCGGTTCTAATTTTTAAATTTTTCAACATATTTTCGGAATTTACAGCCGGATTTTAAAGTATGATATATCGATGTTCTTGTCTCGAGGCGACACTGTTTTTTGTTTCAAAGTTCATAGAATTCAAATACCCCGTTATAGTACTTACCCACCAGATATAAGTTCCTACTACCCTAAGGTATTACCCTAACGCAAGTAAATTAAAGCTCGCGAAAAATCGTAAAACTTTTGCTAAGGAAGTATTTTGATTATTCCAGTAAAACTATTAAAAAAATGTATTGCCGAATGTAGATGCCACCGAAAAATTTAAAATTATTATTTTTTTTCGAAATTTTCTTGAAAATATACTTTAGACTCAGTGGTGTCCGTCAATTATTATTTTTTTCTGTTTTTTTTTGTAAGGTGGTACGGTCTAATGTAAATATTGATATTAAAAAACATAGACGACACACAAAATTAGCACAAACACAAATGAAACTGATATTTTCATTACAGAAATTCTAAAGTGAAGTGTTGTTATTTGAATGCAGCATTGCATAACGCTATCTAATTGTGACGGTAACTATTTGTGTTATATTTCGTAATTTTTTCTGTACTTTCCTAATTAATATAATGTTTTTAGCGCTCATTAAGTGTAATTGGGTCAGAATTTGGTTACGAGTGTGGTTAAGCTTTTGAATATTAAACACTTACAATGATTACGATAGAAATGTGGCACGCAGCCACAAACTTTTAGCGCGAAAAACATGCGGCACTCAGCCAGACAGAGACCAAAACTGTAAATGGGCGCCGTTTGCATTTCCTCAGCCTCGTATTGGTAGCGACATTTGCGTTGGGTGGTGGTGAAGCTGCAATGAAAGAAATTGTTAGCAGATATCTAAGAAATTAAAAAAAAAAATGACCAGCCTAAAATGGGCACCGTAAAAATTTGGAAGCAATAAAGAAGAATGTTGGTTATTAGCGCAGCTTTACACATAAATAAGCTTAATCCAACTTTAGGTCGTCTTGAAGTTAATTTCACTCCGCTTTAATACTCACGCTCGCGCCTCCTCTGCTGTATAGATCTCCAGCGCTATTAGCTCCACTGTTGTGTAATCACTTTCCGGAAATGTATAGCGCTGTTTGGAAATGTTCGGTATATCACCTGCGCCGTGGAAGTAGACATCATATGCAGTGGAGAGATTTATAATTTGCGCGTAAATTTCACCATCGAGCGGATGAACGGTGACGCGATCGCCATGCTCTAATAAGTTCCAATCGTTGCCTTTCCAATATCTATTCAAAAAGAGAGAGAAAAATATTAAAAAGTAGTAAAGAAAGTTTTCGAAATGAGAGGAAGTTGGATTTTGTGTTTTTAAGGATATGGAAGACTGGAAAATCGAATAATTTACCTATCGACATGCATACATATGTATTTTGAGAGAAAAGCAGGGCTAATTTCGAGGTCACTGCCACATAACTTGCAGATTGTATGTACTTAAGGACAAAAATATACATAAATTTACTCTTTTAACTTCGAGAACGAAAAATGACACTGAAGATGNGTACCCTGTCAAAAACACCAACAACGAAAATGAGAAAAATATATTTCTCTACTGTCGGGTGGCTCGACACCATGCTTCGTGTACGTGATATAGCATCGTCCTTAGGCAAGAGTTCCGTGACCACATTCAGATGTTCCTTCTCCTCTATTTGGACTCTAGTGACTTCTTAAACAAACTACTGGATGCTGTTGGGTCCGCGGAAAACCTGGTAATTATAGTCACAGGAAAATTCTGCTGTACTATATCACCTGCTATGAGTGCAGCTCTGCCTCGGCTCGTCCTTCAGGATCCGATAAAATAACAACATTACCGCTCGGCTCGTCAAGTAGTGATTTGACAGTCTCCACAGTCTCTCGCCAGCAAGGAACGCGGTAACACTATGCTGGTTACCACGAAACAGCGGGAATGAAGGTAACGAGGTCGCCGATGAACCGACTAGGGAGGGCTCATGGTCTGTCCATTTGGGACGGAAATCGTTTTGCGAACTCGCTTGGTACAGTTCGAGACTCATAAGCAAAGAGTGGGTAAACTCAGCATGTAGTGAGTACTGTGGACAGGTGAGGGGCCTTAGGCAGGATAGGCTTATTGGATATCCTTTTGCTAGGGAAGATGTAAATCTTTTTAATACATCATATTGACATATACTCTGAGACGGATTGTCGCCTTTGTCTTGAAGAGAGGGAGAATTTATGTTTAATTGACCGCCATTAGCCAGTCTAGGGCTGCAATACTTTAGTTCTGCCACGGTCGAAATCCTTACAATAATCTTATTAAACCTACTCATAAGAATTGTAGCGCGCCACCATCGAGTTAACCGAATGACAAATGCCAAACTCAGTGAGTGTTTCATAGATAAACATTTGTACGGCGGCGCCACTACTCATTTCCGGCTCGAAGTTCCACTTGAGTTCGTACAGCAAATCCAGATACTTGTTGCTCGGTATGCCAAACGATTTATTACGCGGCAATGTTTCGATGTTCTCATAAGTGAGACGTGCCAATTTATCGATGAATATGCGAAAGTCCTCCCGATCCTCAACCGATTCGAAAGTTTCTGGATGAGTGCTTTATATGAAAATATATAAAATAAAATTAAAACAAAAACCAAAAAAAAAAAAAACCAAAGGTTCAACTGAGATTGCACTTACTCCATATACTCCTCGATTTTCAGCTCATCGATGCGCTTGTGAGGACATACGGTGAGCGAAGGAAAGCTCGTATTCCACACTAACTTGTTGCGATCCATCGATATGACCATAGGTGAGGTTTGAAAACGTACCCAAGTGCGTTTACTAAGCGAAATGATAGCAAAAAGAGCAACGCAGATAAAGGCGAACCAAATCATTCTGTGAAAGGAAATGAGAAACGGATCAAAAAGTTAGTGACCGCGAGGAAGTTTGTAAATGAGTAGTGATATGTTAGAATGAATTTGTGCTTTAATTCTTCATTGTGCACGCAAGTCCTTCCCCTTTTGCGTTTGCGTTTTATATTCGCTCTCGCTTTGTGATGTGAATGACCGGCCGTAAAATGGCGTCATAACTCCGACATTTTGAGTGCATTCATAAAAATCTATGGCGTGTAAATTTATACCATGAGCTCACTTCCTTTTTTGGCAGCTCATAAAAATTGCCGCCGCTAAAGGCAAATGCCAAAACCCGACAACTATATGGAAGTGGAAGTAATAAAAAAATTTTACGAATGCGAAATGTGAATTGCATAATTTCAAAGTTTTCTCATGCAGAAGTCAAATGAAAAAATCGCAAGAAATTAAAAAAAAAATATGACAACATTTGAATGAGTGCAAAGGGACTATTTTATGCGGTTTTGATTGGTTGTATTTACATACATACATATTATCTTTGTCGCTAACTTTATGTGTGTGCGTTAATATCCTGCTTAAAGTTCACCCTTTTTTCAAAATTTGGCAGTCATTGACATCAAGCGCTTTGATACGCTTACTTGGCCTCGACTTACAGCTTTGTGGCTCCCCTCAGTCGCAGTCAAAGTGAGAATGCGAAATATGAAGCAAACTTTTTTTCCATTGCACATAAGATGGTACACAAACAAATACACACAAGAAATTGGAATATATTTAACTAAAGTCAACAGATATTTGTACGTATGATAAGCACATTTCCGCATGCATTCCTTGCTTTTTTTGGAGGCATATTTGTCTTTTTTCTACTGCCATCGTCTATACCAGCTCGTGTCTGAGACAAGAAAAATCCAAAGTTGACGCCACAATGGCTCATAAAGCTTTCGTTGCGAATCATGAAAACCCCATTGCGATTTGCTACACACCATTTTCGCAATGATTTTAAAGAAGGTCCTGCACTGCTTGCTGAAAATTTCTTTAATAGAACTGGATCTCCCTCCCTCTTCTTGATTGGCTACTTAACCACCAAATCGATTTTGGTTGAGTTCGAAATGGCAAGCTAGTCATTTCGTCTTCTTTCTTCTTGTTAAATGTGGTGAATTGGAAATACCAAGTGAAGCTAAAGCTCTCTTCAACGGAAGGAAAGACTTCCTCTTCTCATATCACTACCAGCGGATATCGCATCGAATACTTTCTGTGCTAGAGCATTTCCTGGGACGTCAGCGGTGAACGAGCGCAAGGCAAAGTACATTCCGGCAACACATAAAAAGTCTTGGTGTGGGTGGACTTTCTCTATCTAGAATCCAGCAAAGATACCACCAATAACGTCAGCTTGGAGATCAACAACAGGTGCTACTTTGGGCTTGGTAGGCAATTGAACAAAAATTAGGCGCGCTTTCCAAGGCCAAACGTCGAGTGACCAGAAGACTGCACAAACTGCCAACCCCTAGTGCGCCTCTTGTTTTCACCAGCGGTGAGGTTCAGGTAGCCATCGGGAGGGCGAAAGCCTCCAAAGCCATCAGACCAGACGGAATATGCATGCTGATGCTGAAAAAATTGGGTCCTGCGGGAGTGGATTACCTTACCAAGGTCCTAAATCTGTCTATGGACACTTATCCTTCCGGACATCTGAAAAATGTTAAGGATGGCTGAAACCAGGGAAAACGGCCAACAAAGGAAAGTGTTATCGTCCGATAACCCTGCTTTCCCCGGTAGCGAAGACCCTTGAGGCCTTGCTACTCCCGCAATATACAAACCACCTGACCCCAGCGTGGCATCAGTATGGGTTCCGTAAAGTCCACAGCACAACAACAGCATTTAATGCCATAAACACCCAGATAACTCGTGGCATGAACCGAAACCGCCGCTGTGAGAGAACAGTCCTAGTTGCGTTGGATCTGTCAAAGGCGTTTGATACCGTCAACCACTCCACGCTACTAGAAAACATTGAGGCTTCCTCTCTACCGCAGGCACTCAAACGGTGGTCAGCTAATTATTTGAGTAGTCGAAATTCGTCAGTAATTTTTAGTGACAAAACTAGCAAGCCAAGAAAAAGTAAACATGCGGTCCCACAGGGTGGTGTCCTTTCCCCGCTACTATTTAAGTACTATATTTCAGTGTTCCCTCAACCACCAGAGGGAGTCTCGATTGTCTCTTATGCTGATGACTGCTCGATAATGGCGTCTTGAAATGGAATTGATGACTAATGCTCGAAGGTAAACGATTACCTCTCTGAACTTTTTCGCATATTCACTGCAAGGAGCCTAACCCTCTCCCGTGCAAAGTCCTTGGCAACCCTTTTTACCTCCCGGACGAAGGAGGTTAGACTACAGCTGGGCATTCACGTCGATGGCGTACAAATTCCGACGGTGAATAACTCGAAAATTCTCCGAGTTTCTTTAGATAGTCTGCTTTTCTTCTCAGCGCACACAACCGCAATTGTCAATAAAGTAGAGAGCTGCAACAAGGTCCTCAAGTCGCAAGACGGCAGCACCTGGGGCAAAGACAAAGAAATGTTGCTGGCAGTGTGGGCGGCGAGGACTAGTAGGACGAAGCTACAGACCTGGCAAATCACGGCACTCCGGACAGCTACCTGTTGTCTTATAATGTCACCACAACACCATCTACACGACGGGGCTCAAATGCTCAGAGCATAACACTGCAGAAGGACCTCTCTGCACTCGGGATGAAAAACTGGCGCAAAATCGCAAAGGATAGAGTCAATTGGCGAACTTTTTTTGGTCTCGGCCTAAATCTACAAACGGTTGTAGTGTCAAATAAGAAGAATATGTCGGTTTGCATACGTTCGTATAATACTCCTTCGTTTTTCGAGAGCAGACGTTACTTCTCAGTTGCCTACTCTATGCAAATAAACTACTTCAGTATTGTAGAAACCTAGAAATATTTGGGATTACCGAAAATCCGGCATTATTTTACTCGAACGTCTCCTTGATTCCTAAGTTCGTTAGCTCTTCATAATATTCAACCGATTTGTTTATGTATTTGCTGTTTATTTATGAATTCCGCGCCCGGTTTGTTTAGAGATTGCCACAGCCAATGATAATCGTTTTCAATTTTCATCCATTTACAAACTAATTAAAAGTTTACAGGAAATTTGCGCAGAGCAACAGCGCGCTTATTATTTAAACTTTTTTTCTTACGTCGAACCACAAAGCGAATTGGTATGCAGCGCCACTTAATCTGCGACAGAGATAATTTCGCGCGATGCCCTTGCTCTGCACCGCACAGACACGGAAA
>NW_016159667.1:0-2492 GCF_001687245.7 Rhagoletis zephyria
CTCAGGAACAATTTACTATAAGAGCGTGCAATTGCTGGCTTATGCCGGTATCAAAAACCGCGAAGTCTGTTCTGCCTCTTCCAAGTTGAATAAGGAAGCGAAGCGAATGGGTCTGGTGGTAAACGAGGACAAGACGAAGTATCTCATGTCATCAAACAAACAATCAGCACGTTCGCGCCTAAGCACCCATGTCGCTGTTGACAGTTATAATTTAGAGAAAGTAGAGAATTTCGTTTACTTGGGAACCAGCATTAACACCGATAATAATGTCAGCATTGAAATCCAACGTAGAATCACTCTTGCCAACAAGTGCTACTTTGGACTGAGTAGGCAACTCAGGAGTAAAGTCCTCTCTCGACGTACGAAAACCACACTCTATATGTCACTCATCATACCCGTGCTGGTTTATGGCGCTGGAGCATGGACAATGACAACATCCTATGAGGCGGCTCATGGAGTGTTCGAGGGAAAGATTTTGCGGAAGATTTACGGGCCTTTACGCGTTGGCGACGGCGAGTACCGCAGACGATGGAATGATGAGCTGTATGAGGTTTACAACGACATGGATATTGTGCAGCGAATTAAAAGCGGCTCCGCTGGCTTGGTCATGTCGTTCGAATGGACACCGACGCTCCAGCTCTGAAAGGTGGTANGCGTTGGCGACGGCGAGTACCGCAGACGATGGAATGATGAGCTGTATGAGGTTTACAACGACATGGATATTGTGCAGCGAATTAAAAGCGGCTCCGCTGGCTTGGTCATGTCGTTCGAATGGACACCGACGCTCCAGCTCTGAAAGGTGGTAAAAGAGGAAGGCCCCCACTGAGATGGAAAGACCAGGTGGAGAAGGACTTGGCTTCATTTGGCATTTACAATTGACGCCAGTTGGCACAGAAAAGAAACGACTGACGTGCTTTGTTGAGCTCGGCCAAAATTGCTTAGGCGGTTAAGCTTTGGTTTCCTCAAAGGCGATAACGTAAAATAGCGGTCGTAACTTTACGTTGCCAAAAACGTTGCCATGTAAATAATACCAGATGTCAACTAAGATGACGGCAATCCACACCGTAATGTAATTTGACGGCACCGTAATGTTTCTGACGGCGACAGTGACGGTGTAGAACTATTTATCAATGTTTTTCGGCAACGTCATATTTGCAGCGGTGTATTAGAAAATTTGTTTACAATTTTTTTGACCAAAATAAAAGCATTAAATATACATATGTACATTTCTATCAATTTTGAATAACGAAAAACCCTAATGAACTTTGTGAAAGCAATGAATGCCTATACAACATAAAAGCACAAAGCTACGTTACGTTCGTTTAGCTTTACATAAAAGCGGTACCGCTATTAGCGTTGAGAATAGCGTTCTGTATGCTACGGTCGTAATATTACGGCACCGCTTTTCGAGGAAAACAAAGCTTTACAGCGCCAAATAAGAAGAAGAAGATGAATATTAAATTTTCATATTGTACCTATTTGCCGGAAAGTTGTAGCTAAAAGTAGATACACGTAACTAAACAGTAAACATGTATTTTTATGTGCATATATTTTTGTTAGTTGGTAGACTACATAACAAATTTTTGACTTACATGGAATAATATTTGACTACGTTCCAAATGTACCTAAAATAATGAGCTTCTACCGAATGTACATTCAAATTTAAGAAGCTGAAGAGTAGGTACAATTCCACCTAGTTTTACACCACTATTTCGCACTACTTGTACGCTTCTTCCTCAAAATTATTCTTTAAACTCTCATTCTCATAATAATGTGACGTCACAGCCAGTTGCTCTCAGCTCGATTGGCGCAATCTTGTATTCTATGATTCTTGGTATGTAACTGTATTTATGTGCAATTTTATAACATGTTTCCATGGATGTATAAACGACTGATAAATTTATACTACTTCTGTGCATAAAGAAAAAGTATTAAGGCTCTGTTATGCATACTTGGCATTGCATGCACTACTATACCAGTTTTACGTAGAAATCAAAAACCAACAAACTTCCACGTATGTACTCGTAATGCTGTGCGTTGAGACCGCTTACACGCGAAGCTCATTTAACAGATGCCTTATGTGACAACTCTCAAGCAGTGCCAAGTATGCATAATAGAGCCTACCTAGGACCTACCGTTGAATTTTGGCAATTTTTTGTTAACGCATTTTTTCGGGAACGTCTCATTACGCTGCATTACAAAATTCTACAGCGCAAAATTCTGCAAAATGTTAAAAGATTCTGCTCGGTCAAAATTCTGTATTTTTTTAATTCTGCTTTTTCTAATTCTTCTTTTTCAAAATTCTGCTTTTGTGGTAGATAAAATCTGACAAAATTTACCATATTCGCATCTTTGCCTAAGTGCCAATCGGTAACTTTTTCTCCGTGGTGAGACAGGTTGGAAAATTTACTATGGTGTACGAATAAATTGAATTTTGCTGTGCCAAATGCAAAGTAAAATTTTGACAATTGAAAAACCAAACAAACGCTCGT
>NW_016159667.1:2502-11360 GCF_001687245.7 Rhagoletis zephyria
AGACGGGTTGGAAAAATTTACTATGGTGTACGAATAAATTGAATTTTGCTGTGCCAAATGCAAAGTAAAATTTTGACAATTGAAAAACCAAACAAACGCTCGTGCGAATGCTTTATTTTTGTGTTTTCGGAAATTGTTAAAATTGATATCTGCTTTATAACTTGCAAGTAACGTACGCCTTTTTGTGCTTTTTCAGCTTTCATTTTGATTTTGACTCTTTATTACCGCCAAACAATATTAGGTTTGTTCCACAAGCTACTCGAAGTCACTTCGAGTTGCACATACATACGCGTTCCACAAGTAAGTTTTAGAGTTTCTTTGATATACGCTCACAGTTTGAACTTTGCTCGAGTTTTTCTACAAGTAGAGTGTGGAACAAACCTATTATGTATGTATATATATATTTAGAAGCTGTCAAAATTTTACCAGCCCCATGAGCTAGGTAAAATTCTGATGTTTGTATTCACCACGAGAAATATTAAATTTTTGATTTGATCCGTCAAAATTCCATCTACCGACTTACATTAGTAATTTCGTTTTTAATAGTTTTTATAAGCTACTTCATTTTAATTTCTTGTTATCCTTTGTGGAAATTTGAGATTTTGCAAAAATAAGTTCTTGTAAATTCAATACAAGATTATAGAAACTGGGAATTGCTTCCTACAACTACTTTTTGCGGCGATGCCACCCTTCGCCACGGTTTTACGTTCTAGAAAAGGTTTCTGTTTCCGATGCATGCTGTCATGCATTGCCCAAACCTCAGGAGAATATTTCGCGTTATGATTATTTCCAGTAATAAAAGTTTTCTAAAATTAATTAAAAATACTGAAAATCAAAATTCTGTTTTAAAATATAACGTAAACAATGTTAAATAGGACATGTCATTACTTTAAAAAGAGCGCACTTTTTAAAGTAATGACATGTCCTATTTAACATTGTTTACATTAGATTTTAAAACAGAATTTTATAATTCAGTACTTTGAAAAGCAGAATTTTCAAAAAGAAAAATTTTCAAAAAGCAGAATTTTGTTAAGCGGAATTTCGTGTTCCGAATTTTGTAGTACCAGAATTTCGATACCAACCCATTTTTTTCCATGCAAACTATGTTCGACAATTTTTGTGTATGGAGAAAGGTGCTCTATTTCTCCTTTCAACAAAAAAATTGCCAAAAATCAAGGGTAAGTCCTAGCTATTTACTTAAAATTTCCTCCTTGTAAAATTGAATGGGCTACAAAACTTGATACTTTCTAAGAAATCCTATTAAAAAGCTCACATCTTTTAGGAAAGTTTGTAGAATTTTTCTAATTTTTTTACAACGAGCTATACTTTCATAAAAAAATAATAAACATTAAATAAAGGAAAGGGCACTAGCCAAAGAATGCTCAAAAATGTGTCTTCCCTATTTGTTCAGTTGGAAAGTGCATCAGCATGAAATGAAATGCAATGCTGTGTTGGTCGAGCACAATGTCCACCTGATATGGCTACCTTGGTATGATAAATTTTTTTTCAAGTACTGCAGCCTCTGCTCCATTAATCCTGGACCTTGAACTTTTAACACATCCGTACTAGGTTTGAGAAGTTACTATACTTTATACCATATTGTCTAATGAATTTAGCATAGGAATATGGTCCCAAATGAAGATACTAATTAAAATCTCAAAATCGTACAGTGAAAATCAAATTTTCTGAACTTAAATAGGAAATTTCTGAATTTGGAGTTAAAATTTTCTGAATTTGAATTGTAACTTTCTGAACTTGTATTTGAAATAGAAATTATAAATTTTAAATGTAACTTTCTGAATTTGAATTGCAACTTTCTGAATTTAAAATGGAAATACTGAACTTGAATTGTAGCTATCTGAATTTGAAATGGAATTTCTGAATATGAAGTGCAACTTTCTGAACTAAAACTGAAAAAGGTGTAGTTGCTGGAAAATAGATTAATAAAATATTCTCTATATAAATTAAAATCTTAACTTTTTGCTCCATCGTCGATATTTACAGTACACAAAAATAATAATAAATAGCGAGAACAATATGAAGAAGTAGAGCTGCTAAACGAATTACGAATGTGGCGTGGCAACAGGGCAATTCACGAATTACTTAGATCACGAATTACGAATCGTGGAAACGTCGTATAAAGCTAAACGCACATCAGCGAGATTGTGATAGTGCTAGCAATGGAGATAGCGATGGCAATAATTAACGTCAATCGCAGCGATAGATCCCATTGGGACACGTTTTGATTTGAATACAGTGCTGCGTTCGATTTCTATCGCTATCTCTATCACTTTCGCTATTGCGCTGGTGTGTACTTAGCTTAAAAATACCAGTCGTTAGAATGGTAAAAGGAAATAAGGACTGGTTGAGCCGAAAACCCAACTGGTGGTATTCGAGTTCACAATTATATAGTAGCTTTCGATGCAGGGTATCTACATACTTACATATCAATGTTCATTAGGGTGGTTCAAAAACACTAAAGTAGGAATTGTAATGCTCTCACCCCCTAGGATTGTTCTATATCGCAAAAAGTATACTCCTATTTTTTTATTTTGAAATCAAAAAATATTGAGAGTTCCCTCAAGGCGCTCAAAGATTTCAATGTATTTTTGGAAAAATAAATTTTTTCGTAGAAATGGTATAGAACTCTTGAAAATCAATAATTTTCGATCGGAAAACTCTGGTTCTCTTCTTTTTTATTGGTCGCCCCATTGCATTTTTCGGGGTTCTTGTGGTTTATAATGGACCTATAAATTATAGTTGCGATGAAAAAATGGTTAAGTAAACAATTGTGTATTATTATTGAGAATCCCCTGCAGATAAACAGATTTTTCTACTAGACAAATATTGATTTTTAACTATTCTATACCATTTCTACGAAAAGTGGTTTTTCCCCATATAAAATACATGGAAAACTTTGGGCGCTTTGAGCGACCTGCAAATATTTTTTGTTTCGAAAATAAAAAGATAAGGGTAATTTTTTCGGTATAGAACAATCCTAGGGGGTGAGAGCACAAAAAACCGACTTTACCTGTTCACATGCATTTTTGGCCCACCCTAATGTGCATACATATATATGTTGATCCCTGCAGTTAATCGGCTTTGTCAAGTTTGAGTGACTTTATTTTTTCACCTGGCTGAAGTTATATTGTTCTTTCTTTGTGAAAGTAAAAAATGCGACGAAATTGCATTTTTCACAACTCCACTGGCTGTGCTGCCACAACTTTTTGGGCGGGCCGGCTAAATTGGCCAAAAAAGGCGCCTAAAAACGGCTAAAATGTTTCAACTAAACATGTTTTACTTAAATAAATCGCAAGTATAAAGACTAGTAAAGAGACTGGCAAATTCATTACAAATTATTTTTGTTTAACAAAGGAAACTCGTTATTCGTAGCTAAGCTTTACATCAGAAGTCATGTTTGTATTACATACTTAAATACATAAAAAAACATCAATTAAAAACTTATGGCGTTTTCTTATCTATTGAAAAATTTTGCCTTCCTATATTGTAACATTTGCGTTAGGTTACTTTTTGTCCTGCAAAATGGCTATTTTAGAAATTAGAAAATATTGGACCTTTGCTTAGTCGGAGGGCAATATTTTAAGAAATGAACATGTAAAGCTGTGAAAGGGCTGAAGCAAAATGGACAACATTATTTCGAGAAAAGAAAACGGCATTCATTTATATCGAAAAAGCCGGCAGCTTTTTAAGTTTTTAAGCACTAAACTATTTAATTTTATTTTAGTGTCCATATATTCGAAACGTTGCCATATACAATTAACGTATTTTTTGCTCAGCTGTCCATCCTTCTTTGCACGAAAAACTTGCTCGCTTAACCGAAAAAGCACTTAAGCGAATTTTCTTTACTACTTCAATTAGGAAGGTATCCGAATCCCTACGAATCCAAATAGTGGAGGAGCACTTACCACGTAGAAATTACTGCAAGCGAAATTTTTTCCGAATGGCATCTAATAATCTATATAACTACATAAAATAATAGCCGTTTTCGTTGTTCTGCAAGATGAGAAAAATAAATAAAAGCTTGTAAAATTAAGGTAAGCGCAGAGCCACTGCAGGTAAACGTAATACTTTACTTTGATAATTGACAATATTTGCAAATTTTTAAGCCAGGTATCGCTAATATGTAGGCATGTTGAATGCATCTATCGGAGCAGTTTCCTCATAAATGTCAAAAATAATGCCGCTTATGCGCTTTTCTTAAATGTACACTTAAGCATAAAAGCAGCAAAGCAAAATATACTGTATTCACAGTTATTGTTTTCCCAAAGAGTTTTGCTTTACTTAGTTATTTTCAAGTGTTGCGAATAAAACTTTAAACTAAAATTTTAGACATTCTAAGGGTTGGTTTGCCTGTAAAAAAAACTAAACGTTAAATTGGAATAACCTTTAACATATGAGATTGTGTGCTTAGTGGTCGTTAACTGCGCGCTCTGCCCATGTACACTGTTGCATTCGTAAAATATGCGTATCATTTTATATATTCGCCCATACGCTATTGTGTCTTACTCACCTCCTTATGGTGCTGTGACGTTGGCAGGTGGAGCGCCGAGTTGATGAATAGTAACGCTTCGAAGCGGAGCTATTGAGCGATGACTCGCGATGCATGCAAATGGTATCGTTGTGTGGGTGTCGTTTTTTGTGTCGCACGCCAGACCCTTGACAAAACAAGTATCTAAAAAGGTGAAATATGCAAAAGAGCAGCGAAAATAGCATGGCATGAAAATCAAAATAAAAATCAAATAAAAATCACATACAAACGCTACATGAGAGTGTGGGAAGGTATTGCCAAAATGTTTTCATAGTTAAAAGTCCATGTGGGCATACAATATTGTTCGAAGCAAAAGCAACTTGTTCTTTTACAATATTCAGAGAATATGATGTTCCCCTTGGGCTACCTTAAGATTTAATAAA
Organism: Rhagoletis zephyria; assembly: GCF_001687245.7. Classification (NCBI taxonomy): domain Eukaryota; kingdom Metazoa; phylum Arthropoda; class Insecta; order Diptera; family Tephritidae; genus Rhagoletis; species Rhagoletis zephyria. The sequence goes on from NW_016159667.1 coordinate 7,435, forward strand.
AAAAAAATCGCTAATATGTGCTCAATGCAAAAATTGTGTGAATTCTAAAAATTACAAAGGCCTGCGATCGTTTTCGTCTTGAAAACTAATTAGCAATTTGGGTAAGTTTTAGGTAGTGCGCTACTATAGCGCATATTCCGATCTGCCTTATTTGAAAAACATCATTGTTGTCCACACTAAAAGGTTAGTGCTAGGTAAAAGGACTACGAAAAAAATAATAGTACAAAAATCCAACACATGATAAAAACATTTAAAATAAATAAATACTTTTATTATGTTCCACCATGTAAATTTTCCGAGAAAATTACTTTTTTCATTCTTCATATGATACCTAAGGAAATTTCTATTCAGAACCAAAGTTTGATAACACCAGTCTGTGCTTCTTGGAAGAAAGTAAAATTTGTCCAGTGCCTCAGGAGTGCCATGCCGGCTTTCACTATCTCGCTAGATTTAGTTGCATAAGTTCTAAAAAGGCTTGTAAAGCGTAATTTTTTGTTAACGCTGAGTTAACACAGTAAATTAATATATGGCGCTTACACATTTGCTAGGGCTTGGCCGAACTGCTCCTCTGCTTTGCCTTGATGTTGTCACACAAAGCGAAGGGACCTACGCAGTTTAACGCCGCCTTCGAAAGGCAAAGGGTTTCGACGAGAAGCTTTTTTCATAACAGAAATACACTCGGATGTTTGCCATTGCCTCCAATTGTTTGGATGTTGCTCGGACTAAGGATGGAACCCAGGACCCAGGTAGTGCATATTACTAACCCCTCGACCACGGCGGCCTTGTAAGTGATTCAACATTTTGGGACTACGTATGTGTATCTATGTATAATGATATATTCTTCTAGATATATTTATCCGGGTACCACATTGACAAGAGTTTTGTAAATTAGTTAAATTAAAAAGTAATTATTAAGTCGAATTCATACAAGTAGGGATGCTGCGATACTATAAAAGTATTAATACCAGTATCAAATGCTTTATCGGAAGCTAAGTGTCAACACACATATTGGTATTGGTATCGGAAATAAAATAGCGTTATTTAATTTTTTTATACAAAAAATTATTGAAATAATATGAATGGAGTTAAAGAAAATTAACAATATGTCTTTAACAACTGCCGTGCGTAATAAGCAAAAAAGAGCTAAACGCGAAAACTACGACGTTGTGTCAGGAAACGCTCTTATTAAAATTAATAAATATAATAGTAGTTGGATTCATGAAATACATATAAAGTTTAGGTACAGCGAATTTTTTGCTATACGGGCAACTGTTTGTAAAATATCGAATATTTTTTCATATGGAGAAAATGAGCGACACCTTCAACAAAAAAATTTGCCAAAAATCATTGGTACGTCCTAGCTACTTCAGACTTGCACTATATTATACTAAAATTGAATAGGCTAAAAAACTCCATACTCACCTTCTTTCAAAAGGGTGTAATTAAAAACTGCAATATCTTAATGAAAATTTGCAGATTTTTTTTAAATTTTGTACAAGGTTTAGAGCTCTGATGTAATGTGGAACGATTTTCCGTCATCCCTTGTCAAATTTGGTTTGGAGACAAACCGGTTTCGGCTTTGCGCCATTTTCAGTGTAATTTTTCGTTCTACCCTCTCGGAAACACCAACAACGAAAATTAGTTTAGAGCTCTGATTTTTTGGGGTTTATGTTGTAGAATTAAGAACATTAAAAAAAATTGCGAAAAATAAAATAATTTAAAAACCGTTGCCCATATCGCAAAAAAATCGCTGTACCTAAACTTTGGTTGACTGTAATTGTAACGTTCATATAACTTTGTTCGCAACATTGCCATTTCGCCAAAAATGCCACTTTGCAACGTTTTATGAATCGCACTAGTGTAATTCGCGTTTCTGTGTATTCGTTATATCTTGTGTCAGTGTAACTGTATGAGCGTGTGGTTTGTTGTTGCTACCCAGCAAAAAAGAGGTAATTGCTTTTAGCCTTATCATTAGGGACAAAGCCATACTAGTAAATGCAAGTAACATTCTCGATACTTTTCGTCCGATCCCAAGTCATTTTGGTATCGATACTTTTGAACCGAATACTGAGTAGGTATAGGAAGAAAGTACTTGTATCGAAACCCAATTCCGTGCGAATTTTACTCCCGGACTTTTATTTTTTAATCTAACAAATTCGTGAATAGTTAAAAATTGTTGGCAGGTTCATTGCCAATAAAAAGAAAGTCCTACAATGAAACCCCTATTATCATCTCTGCTAGCTTAGAGTGGAAAATTGCTAGGTCCACTTTCCAAAAGGATTAACTAACGTGCTAGTTTTTTTCTTCCCGTTTATATTCAGTTAAAGGCAAATTTACTTGCCAACAAGTGCTACTTTGGGCTGACTAGGCAATTCAGGAGTAAAGTCCTCTCTCTACGTACGAAAACCACACTCTATAAGTCACTCGTCATGCACGTGTGGGTATATGGCGCAGAAGCATGGGCAATGACAACAACCGATGAGACCGCTCTTGGAGTATTCGAGAAAAAGATTTTGCGGAAGATTTACGGGCCTTAACGCGTTGGCGACAGGGAATACCGCACACGATAGAACGATGAGCTGTAAGACATTCCCACGACGTACCGGAATGACTCGGGTTTTACCCGACCAAGGGCTGTTGTTTCGGCGATATAACCCCGTTTAGGTCGGCGGAATGTCTCAGAAGTTGTTCGTCCATAGGGCTACATTCGCTACGTTTTCTTCTACTCAGGGCTGGCATCGAGTCAAACCCACGGCCAGAACCTACACCTGCTGTGTATGCCAGAGACGACTACACCACAACTCCACCTCAGTATTGCGAGGGGTGGAGTCACCTCAGAGTCTGCTCAGAACTACGGACACATCGGCAGTGGACCACATCGTATGTCGCCCCCTGCTGCTCAAACAGAGCAGCCTCCACGGCTAACCCCAGTCCACCTGAGCAGTCCCACACAAACACCACAGCACAACAACATAACAACACGATAGACCACACCACAACCGCGACAGACCACAGAACCGCAGCACAACCGCACCACCACCCACACTCTGCCGCCAACAACCCTTGGTTCCTCCTACAATCTGCACAGTATGTCAGACCAGGATATGTATGTGACATCAGTCAAGTGCAACACTTGCCTTGGCTGGTGGCACTTTAGGGCATGTTCAGATCTGCGCGCCACGCGAGATTGGACGAGGAATTTCGAGGGCCCGTGCTGCGCAGCGCGGTCGCAAACTTCAACTGCGACGCCACCCACCACCACCACGGGGCGGCAACCACCTCAGCACCGCACACAGCCAATGGCGTCACGGCCACACAAATCACTCACACCCCGCATTACCACACGTCTCCCGAACCACATGAAGCTCCTTCAATTTAACTGCAACGTTAACTAACCATTTTTATGGGAAGGCATGGTATACTGATAGCTGCGGTCCAAGAGACGAAGCTGCACAGCAATTCAATATTGCTGAATTGTGCCGGGTACAACGTGCACCGTCGAGATCGCGAGCGAGACAATGGTGGTGGCTTAGCGTTCATCACGCACCACTTCGTGCAGTATCATCTTATCGAAGCAGACATCGACCGCAGGGATACCACGGCAGTTCATACTGCATCCTCCGGTGGACAAAACCAAGCGTCGAGTGACCACAAGGCTGCACAAACTGCCAACAAATTGTGCACCCCTTACTTTCACTTGCGGTGAAGTTCAGGTGGCCATCGGGAAGGCGAAAGCCTCCAAAGCCATGGGTCCCGACGGAATATGCATGCTGATGCTGAAAAACTTGGGTCCTGTGAGGGTAGCGTACCTAACGGAGGTCCTCAATTTGTCTATGGCCACTCTCATCATCCCAGACATCTGGAAGGTGTGGAGAGTGGTCCCAATGCTCAAACCGGGGAAACCTGCCAACGAAGGAGATTCGTAT
>NW_016159667.1:11385-14713 GCF_001687245.7 Rhagoletis zephyria
GTACAACAACAGCACTTAACGCCATAAACACTCAGATAACTCGTGGCCTTAGCCGTAACCGTCCCTGTGAGAGAATGATTCTAGTAGCGTTGGACCTGGCTTTTGACACTGTCAGCCATCCCACGCTACTAGAAGATATAGAGGCTTCTTCTCTTNAAACACTCAGATAACTCGTGGCCTTAGCCGTAACCGTCCCTGTGAGAGAATGATTCTAGTAGCGTTGGACCTGGCTTTTGACACTGTCAGCCATCCCACGCTACTAGAAGATATAGAGGCTTCTTCTCTTCCACAGACGCTCAAACGGTGGTCGGCAAATTATCTGAGTGGTCGACACTCGTCGATAATGTTTAGAGACAAATCGAGCAAACTTAGGAAAATCAAACAGGGGGTTCCACAGGGTGCTGTCCTATCCCCGCTACTGTTCAACTTTTATATTTCAAAGCTCCCTCAACCACCAGAGGGAGTCTCGATTGTCTCCTACGCCGACGATTGCTCGATCTTGGCGACTGGGAATGGAATTTATGACTTGTGTTCGAAAGTAAACGGGTACCTCTCCGATCTTTCTCGCTTCTTCACTGCAAAGTGTCTAGCCCTCTGCCCTACGAAATCCTCTGTGACCCTGTTCACCACCTGGANCCTCTCCCCTACGAAATCCTCTGCGACCCTGTTCACCACCTGGACGAAGGAGGTCAGGCTACCGCTGGGAATTCCCGTCGATGATGCACCGNAACCACCAGAGGGAGTCTCGATTGTCTCCTACGCCGACGATTGCTCGATCTTGGCGACTGGGAATGGAATTTATGACTTGTGTTCGAAAGTAAACGGGTACCTCTCCGATCTTTCTCGCTTCTTCACTGCAAAGTGTCTAGCCCTCTGCCCTACGAAATCCTCTGTGACCCTGTTCACCACCTGGACGAAGGAGGTCAGGCTACCGCTGGGAATTCCCGTCGATGATGCACCGATTTCGACGGTGAATAACCCCAAAATACTCGGAGTAACATTCGACAGCCTGCTCTCCTTCTCTGCGCACGCAACCGCTATTGTCAACAAAGTACAGAGCCGCAACAAAGTCCTCAAGTCGCTAGCCGGCAGTACCTGGGGCAAAAAAAAAGAAACGTTGCTGGCAACATACAAGGCAATAGGCCGGCCGGGTTTAAACTACGCAGCACCAGTGTGGTCGCCGGGGACTAGTAGGACGCAGTGGATGAAGCTACAGACAGCACAAAACCCCGCACTCAGGACAGCGACCGGATACCTCCTGATGTCACCCGAACACCACCTCCATTACGAGACGAAAATGCTTCCAATCAAGGAATATAACATAATGCTCTGCAAGCAGTTTCTGGTTGGGAGCCACATATGCGGCCACCCAAACAGACAGCTGCTTGCAGAGGAGCCCTCGCCTAGACACGTAAGGAGGCATCTTTATGAACTGACGGACGAAGTCCAGAGGTTCATTAAGCAGCCTCTGGACCCATCAGCATACCGACAGGCCCTGGACGGCATTCACAGGGACTCAGTCTCGAGTAATGTAGACTCTAGACCTGTGAATGCCGTTCTAGGCACACACACCGGACATTGACGCGACGGTGCTCCATCTGCCTTGGGAGACAAGAACAACAATAGCCTAACTTCGCTCTGGCTACTGCAGCAGGCTGAACTCTTACCTGAGTAGGCTAAATGCGGATGTGCCGAATGAATGTCCGGCATGCGGAGAGACCCCTCACGACTCGAAACATCTCTTCGCATGCCCGGAAAAGCCTACAACCCTAAAGGCGCTGTCCCTGTGGACCAACCCCATAGGGGCTGCACGCTTCTTGGGGCTGCCGTTAGTGGAACTCGACGACAACGACTGAGATATCAACCGATCTGGGCGGGGTTGTTATAGCCGCTACAACAACAACAACAACAACATGAGCTGTATGAGCCTTACAACGACATGGACATAGTGCAGCGAATTAAAATACAGCGGCTCCGCAGTCTTGCCATGTCGTTCGAATGGACAGAAACGCTCCAGCTCTAAAAGCAGTCAACTCGGAACCCGCTGGTGGTAGCAGAGGAAGAGGGAGGCCCCCACAGCGTTGGAGAGACCACGTGGAGAAGGATTTGGCTTCACTTGGCATTTCCAATTAGCGTCAGTTGGCACAGAAGAGAAAGCCACCGGCGTGGTCAAATTCGCTTAGGCGGTTACACAGCCAAATAAGAAGAAGAAGAATTTGTATGAAATCTATACTAATATATATTTTTAAAACCGCTTTTTTTCTGTTCGCAAAGCTCGAGATCGGCTGTATCAATTTTTTTAATTTTTGGTTATAGGTTCTGGATGGGCGCCTCATTGTCTTAGGCAAAAAAAAGGTGAAGATACTTCTTAAAAAAGGGAACTAGAGGACTTGAAAAATTCTATAGAATCTAACACATCTAAGTGTGTCCTCTGCTGTTAATTTGTACGGATTACAGCGCAAAACAAGGGTTATGTAACGGGTGATTTTTTAAGAGCTTGATACCTTTTTTTTTAAAAAAAACGCATAAAATTTGCAAAATCTCATCGGTTCTTTATTTGAAACGTTAGATTGGTCCATGACATTTACTTTTTGAAGATAATTTCATTTAAATGTTGACCGCGGCTGCGTCTTAGGTGGTCCATTCGGAAAGTCCAATTTTGGGCAACTTTTTCGAGCATTTCGGCCGGAATAGCCCGAATTTCTTCGGAAATGTTGTCTTCCAAAGCTGGAATAGTTGCTGGCTTATTTCTGTAGACTTTAGACTTGACGTAGCCCCACAAAAAATAGTCTAAAGGCGTCAAATCGCATGATCTTGGTGGCCAACTTACCGGTCCATTTCTTGAGATGAATTGTTCTCCGAAGTTTTCCCTCAAAATGGCCATAGAATCGCGAGCTGTGTGGCATGTAGCGCCATCTTGTTGAAACCACATGTCAACCAAGTTCAGTTCTTCCATTTTTGGCAACAAAAAGTTTGTTAGCATCGAACGATAGCGATCGCCATTCACCGTAACGTTGCGTCCAACAGCATCTTTGAAAAAATACGGTCCAATGATTCCACCAGCGTACAAACCACACCAAACAGTGCATTTTTCGGGATGCATGGGCAGTTCTTGAACGGCTTCTGGTTGCTCTTCACTCCAAATGCGGCAATTTTGCTTATTTACGAAGCCATTCAACCAGAAATGAGCCTCATCGCTGAACAAAATTTGTCGATAAAAAAGCGGATTTTCTGCCAACTTTTCTAGGGCCCATTCACTGAAAATTCGACGTTGTGGCAGATCGTTCGGCTTCAGTTCTTGCACGAGCTGTATTTTATACGGTTTTAC
>NW_016159667.1:16587-40487 GCF_001687245.7 Rhagoletis zephyria
GGTTTTAGGCTGAAAAAATCTATATGTAAAGGGGGCGTGGCACTTCCCATACAAACCGAATTTCTCATGCTACATATCTCTGAAAGTGTGCATGGTAGAGTTTTGGAAATTGGTATGGAGATATACGAAATCAATCGCATACCCTTGGAGAAAAATTTTAGCTATTGTAGAAAGGGGTGTGACATCTCCCATACAAACCGAATTTTTCATACTGCTTATCTCTGGAAATTTTTTGGTATAGTTCTAGAGTTTTGTATGGAGATGTACGAAATTAATTGCATTCTCTTGGAGAAAAATTGGAACTATTGGAAAAGGGGCCATGGCATCTTCCATACAAACCGAATTTGTGTAAATTGGGTGTAAAGTTACAAAAAATTACAAAGACGTACAAGCATAAGCCTATTTGGTTGCCAAATACAGCGCATAGCTACGCGAAAAATCTGTACATCAGTGCCGATCAAACACGAGCTCACAAAGGCAAAAGAGATGTGTATGAGCGACGTGACTGCGCTATAACACATACATACACACATAAACGTATTTGAACTAAACAGCGATCATGATGCAATAATACAAGGTGTTATCAGTTGGCAACTTCTCGCTCTAATTCCGCCATATTGACTACCTTACGGGAAACAGTGTTACTTCTTTCACTATTTTTTGCCCATTAATATAGTTGAATGCTTTTTATTTTTTCTCAGTATACACACTTTGTTTTCTTAAAATGGTATTTTATCTTATTTTATTTCATTTCATAACGAATATACTATAAAAAAGCAAATTTTGTTAAGGAAAAAATGTGAAATTTTATATTTTCCCCCATATGGGGATTCATTTCTTCCCGTTTTTCTTCTCATTCTACTGAGCTAAGGTAGTGTCAAATCGAGCTGTCACAACTGATACCACCTTGCATTATTGCATCATGAACAGCGATCACTGATTGAACATGCTAAATACATACATATGTATGTGTACACATTTATAGCCGAAAGGAAAAGCATCGCTTCGAAGTCATGTGCAGTCACGATCCAGAAAATAAAGGTCGCGCCATTCGCGGACCGCTAACCCTCTCTTCGTCGATTTGACAGCATCCACCTAATCGCTGACGTCATAAAATACTTTTGTTTACATTCCCTGTTGCCAACTTCATGCTTTTCGCACCAAATTTAGTGGGTATTCAAAACGCGAAAATTTTTGAGTTTGGTGATTGGCGCGTTTTTGGTGCTTTTGTTTTAAGTTTGAAGACACCAAATTAGAAAATCTTAAAAAAATGGAAGCAAAATTCATAGCAATCGTAAGTGTGGTAAGCAACTTTACAAAAATTTTAACAAAATCATGGCACAGTGACAGTCATAAGCGACAACGAAATATGTGCAGCACCTTCAATCATGCCAGAAGAAATCGACCGTTGTGCAAGAACCATTGATTTTTATTAATTTGAATCGGCATACTTACAATAAAATTATGTATGCATATAAAGTCTATAAAATACACCAATAAAAATTTGGTGCTTTTTCAAATTCAAAATTTGGCAACACTGCCTTTTGTTCGATGCTTCCTCTTTTTCTTATCGAGTTTGTCTTGCTCTCTCATTCTGGTATTTATTGACGTCACGGCCAGTTGCTCTCAACTCGATTGGCGCAATCTTGTATTCTATCATTCTTGTTCTGGATGGGCGTCTCATTGTCTTAGACAAAAAAAGGTGAAAATACTTCTTAAAAAAGGGAACTAGAGGACTTGAAAAATTCTATAGAATCTAACACATATGCTCATATAATAGCGCTGCTCACTTGCAAATCACAACTAAGTGTGCCCTCTGCTGTTAATTTGTACGGATTACAGCGCAAAACAAGGGTTATGTATATATATACACACGTGCTAATGTTAACGTTAATATATATATAAAAAAAAAAAACACAAATATGTACATATGTACAGTTCATGGATAAATAATGTAGGCAATTACATATGTAGTATGTACAAGGAGCAATTAAAATTGCTGTTAGCACTTACATTTGTATACATATGAATATTTTTGTACATAAATAAATATTTGCCGTCTATCTGGCGAAATCAACTACAGTTGCGTTACTTTGGCCACCTTTTTGTATCATTTGTATGCCCTTTCACAAAAGAGGGAAGGTATTGGACCAGTTGCCCGCAACCGAAAATACATTGAAATGTCAATAAAATTAAGAGCTGATTTTTTGAGTGAACACCAAACTCAATTCCGAAATTTAAAGCTTAATTGCCTCAGCTAATTGGCATGTTTGAACATAGCCTAACGCATAAAAACTCATTAAAAAAATATTCTTGTATTTACTTGTTTATAACTCTTGAAATAGTCACTTTGCGTGAAAAAGTTATATAAGCAACANTAACGCATAAAAACTCATTAAAAAAATATTCTTGTATTTACTTGTTTATACCTCTTGAAATAGTCATTTTGCGTGAAAAAGNGAGCAATTAAAATTGCTGTTAGCACTTACATTTGTATACATATGAATATTTTTGTACATAAATAAATATTTGCCGTCTATCTGGCGAAATCAACTACAGTTGCGTTACTTTGGCCACCTTTTTGTATCATTTGTATGCCCTTTCACAAAAGAGGGAAGGTATTGGACCAGTTTCCCGCAACCGAACATACATTGAAATGTCAATAAAATTAAATNTGTATCATTTGTATGCCCTTTCACAAAAGAGGGAAGGTATTGGACCAGTTGCCCGCAACCGAAAATACATTGAAATGTCAATAAAATTAAGAGCTGATTTTTTGAGTGAACACCAAACTCAATTCCGAAATTTAAAGCTTAATTGCCTCAGCTAATTGGCATGTTTGAACATAGCCTAACGCATAAAAACTCATTAAAAAAATATTCTTGTATTTACTTGTTTATAACTCTTGAAATAGTCACTTTGCGTGAAAAAGTTATATAAGCAACATGACTCAGAATAAATGGCCACCATTGGTTTGGTGCATGCTTTCGACCTACACGCATGGACTTTTAAAAGAATTAGAGCAGTTTAAGTAAATTTACGAAGATGTTGCGGAGGCAGTGCAAGCAAACTTCGTAGACATTTGTGGTATCTTAACGAAGCTAACATTACTTTGATGAAGAAGTGATGTTAACACTAAGGGTCGGTTACTCAATGTCTGGTTAAAACTAATCTCTGGTTAAACATCCTTGTTATATACATGGAGTCGAATACATCGATAACGATGTTTAACCGGAGATTAGTATTAACCAGACTTTGAGTAACCGGCTCCAAGGGCCATTTGCACCATGTCTAGTTAACACTAACTGTTACATGCTGGGTGTCGAGAACGATGTTTAAGTGGGAGTTGGAATTAACCAAACATGGTGCAAACGGACCTAAAAGGAAAATGGTGCTGGGTGTGAAGAAGGAGGGCCACCCTTATCATCCAAATCTTGCTAATTCCATTCTTAGGCAAAATACGTTGAGAATTTACATACCAACTTTCCCAACGAAGTATTCAAATGACCTAAATATACCTTAGAAAAATGACTTCAGTTTTTTCCTTTGAGAGAAAAGGATTTTTTTAGATTTTCCTTGAAATTGCAAAGTTTCTTAAAAGACAAAATTCTTAAAACAACTGCATTGAATTCTCCTTTAAATGATGTAAAGCGCATATAATAATTCACTCGCTTGGAAATATTTATTAAAACTATTAAAAACAACTACATCAAAAATTATGGTTTTGGTTGCAATAAGTTTTATGTTAAGGTTAAAAGAGTGCGCCAAAAAAAAAAGTTCACTACTTCAGTCTACACTAAATCGCCTTGTAGCGTTTTTGCCTAAGCCAATTATTTTGAAACATAAAACCAAATACTTGGAACCATCTTTTTTTAGTCCGTTCGGCTTCAGGTCCCTGGGGGCCTGAGATTTTTCCACTAGAGATGTCCTTTTCTTTCTGCGTATCCTTTCTTATCCTCGAGCTATTCAAAAATGCGCGGGGTGCGAAGGAATTATGATGTAAAGCGCATATAATAATTCACTCGCTTGGAAATATTTATTAAAACTATTAAAAACAACTACATCAAAAATTATGGTTTTGGTTGCAATAAGTTTTATGTTAAGGTTAAAAGAGTGCGCCAAAAAAAAAAGTTCACTACTTCAGTCTACACTAAATCGCCTTGTAGCGTTTTTGCCTAAGCCAATTATTTTGAAACATAAAACCAAATACTTGGAACCATCTTTTTTTAGTCCGTTCGGCTTCAGGTCCCTGGGGGCCTGAGATTTTTCCACTAGAGATGTCCTTTTCTTTCTGCGTATCCTTTCTTATCCTCGAGCTATTCAAAAATGCGCGGGGTGCGAAGGAATTCAGATGTAAAGCGCATATAATAATTCACTCGCTTGGAAATATTTATTAAAACTATTAAAAACAACTACATCAAAAATTATGGTTTTGGTTGCAATAAGTTTTATGTTAAGGTTAAAAGAGTGCGCCAAAAAAAAAAGTTCACTACTTCAGTCTACACTAAATCGCCTTGTAGCGTTTTTGCCTAAGCCAATTATTTTGAAAAATAAAACCAAATACTTGGAACCATCTTTTTTTAGTNTCACTACTTCAGTCTACACTAAATCGCCTTGTAGCGTTTTTGCCTAAGCCAATTATTTTGAAACATAAAACCAAATACTTGGAACCATCTTTTTTTAGTCCGTTCGGCTTCAGGTCACTGGGGGCCTGAGATTTTTCCACTAGAGATGTCCTTTTCTTTCTGCGTATCCTTTCTTATCCTCGAGCTATTCAAAAATGCGCGGGGTGCGAAGAAATTCAGAAGTGTGCAATTGTCATATATCTCGGAGGGGATCTAATGTATATATATTGGGCCGTATGAATAAAAACTAAATAATTGCTTTTTGTTAAAATTTCAGACGTTTTACTCGATTTATTCAAATAAATTTAAATAAAAAGTCTGATATTTTGAGAAAAGGCAATGGCTTGGATTTTATTCATACGATCCAGTGTGGTGTGTGTATACATATCCGCGATCATTTACCAAGTTTTTTCTTTCGGTTTTTTTTTATAAATAAAAATGTATTAAAAAGCGGTTATAAGGAAATTTACAATAAATCTTATTTTAATACTAACCTGGTGAAATTAGGTACGTCAGAAGTCGGGGAAAAGGTCTGGTTTATTCTACAGACTTAGAAGACAACTTTCCACTTTCGTACCCGGTAAACTAATGAACTAAAAAGTATAAACTTTTTTGCTAGACCCATAGAATTAGTTTTTTAAGATTTTATCAAAATTAATTATAAACAATTTATTAAATTTAAAATTAAAAACGTGGTGCGCATACAAAAGCAATCCTATGGTATGTTGGTATAAAACAGAACTTCAGAAGCAGTAAGCAATACAGCGATTGGTGCTATTTTATTGACAATATATTTTGACAAAGTCGGGCGAAAAGTAAATTCATATATATAAGTAGTACCTAGATAATGGGAGCTGAGAAAGGGGCGGCTGGCACTATAAAGCCTAGGACGGACAAAACTGCAAGTCCACCACTGTCCATATGGGTATTAATAGTATCGTCTCCCTAGTATCGAGTACCGTTTTACCCAATATCGAAACAAAACTATCGATACCAGGATTGTATCAGTAGTATCGCAACATCCCTACATACAAGGTGGTGCTGCCAGAGCAGCTGATTTCAAAGCGAATTATGCTCACGGTCAAAAAGATGTTTTTTTTTTATATTTTTTTTTTTTGTTTTTGTACTGTCGCTGTGAATTTGCCTTGGAAATTAAGAATGACAAACTTTCCAGCTATTTTTCCAGCGCTCTTTCTACTTTTTAAATATGTAAGTACTTAAGTAGATATTTGCTTGTCTGTATGTTTGTAAACATGTAGATATATGTAAATGTACGTGCGGATTTAATTTCAGACAAAATCGGCTTTCTTGAATTTCGCAAATATTTTCGTTCTATCAAAAAGCGTGGATTTATCCTTCCTTTCATTTTAATATCAAATTCATATCCTTTGCAACTTCCTTACCCTGTTCGGGCAGGAGGTGACAGTTTGTCATGCGTCTGCATTGTAGTGAATAAACAAATACCTATTGAAATGCTTGCGGAAGGCGCCACTAACAAAATATAATGCCACCGGATTAGCGCAGCTGTTGGCAAAGGATAAGCAGAAGCCGACGATGCGCAAAACGTGCCAGAAGGAGTTGTAGTCATCCTGTGCGGTGGGCCTTAAATAGACGCAGAAAAATGAGAAATCAGATACAATTGGTTAGTGGGAATTATATGCGTACATATGTATATAATAAGGGCTATCACGGAATTCATCGTAGAAAATCTACGAATTCGAATGCCTGTTACGAATACGAAATATTGCTATCATTGAATCCCAGTGAACTCGAAAATATTTATCGTTGCCAGCTTCGAGTGCTGATTCGAAATCTACTAGTGCAAAGGAAACAATAGACATTTATGCATGCCATTTTGCTCACGCTGCCCCAGCAGTCGCAATGGCATTAGACTGCAAATTGAAAGATCCGAGTTCAAGTCCGAGTCGTCGGGCAGCAAATTTTTTAATTTAACTTTCGTTTCTTTTTTTAATATATATTTTTTTTTAGTTTATATTTTATTCTTTTAAAGAGCAAAATATTTTTTAAACTAACTTTTATGATATTAAAGTAATTAGGTTTTTTTTCTAATATGTTTTTGTTAAACTATTATTTCCTCGCTTCATTAAAAATATTCATTCATTAAATAGTGTCTAGCAGATGAATGTGTGTAAGTACAATGTACATATGTATGTATGTATGTATGTATGGCATTGGTATTTTACGTATGCGTTTACACAAATATATGGATTTATATCAAACTATAACAAATTTGGAGCGTAATAAATATTTATTATTAACAATAATGCAGCTTTTTCGAATATTTTTATGATTCAATAATTTTAAATTTTGTTCCGCCAGCAAAAACTAATCGTAGAGTATCTGTGCGAATCTTCATTACGAACGGATTCAATGAAGGCTCTCTACGAATTTCGAATTTAGGTTCGAAGCCATTCGGATTCTGTGATAGCACTTTCGTAGATTTCACAAAAATCTAAGCAACGATGGACTCTGTGATAGCCCTGAATAAATACATTTAGTTAGCTAAAAATAAAGTGACATTAAATATTTACATAAAATAAACAAATAACACCATGGGGCCAAAATACAGCAAAACTGCGTTTTTAATTTTTATCTCCGACGCCAGGATTTTTTAGAAGTAGGTACTTTGAAACTTCAAAGATGTGATTAATAAAAAAACCCATTTCAATCTTGAATAAAAATATGGGTACGAAATAAAATCGAAAATTCTGTAGAACTGACGAAATTAATGTTTTGGGGCACTTGATAATGGAATACCTTGGATTTTCCAATGATTATTTTTGGGAAAAATATGACTCAACTACGAATATGTACACCACCACATCCTCTAATTAGGTCTTTCAAATTTTATTAGTTTGGTATAAAAAATAATAATTAAACAGGCATTTTCAATTCCTGTTCTTTCTTGTGAACCAAAAAAAACGTGACTTTAGAGAGAAAAACTTTCGTTAGTATATGGGGAAATATTTTGAGATGGGGACACTTTGCGTACTGGCATATTGTTGCACTGCAATGTGCGACTTCTATACCTTCGTTAATATTACTTAGATATATATATGCGTAAATATCAGTAAATATGTAGTTATTCATAAGAAAACTATCGGTTTAAATTACAAATTTACCTAAAATCGAAAAAAATCAGGAAATTATTAGTGCAACTCGCATAAAGTCTACTTTTTATTAAGGTATAACTTCTTGAGTGGTCTGACTTAAAGCTCGGGGTTTTCAGAAGTTCATCTGAAGGTTCTGAGGAATAAAAATAAAAAGACAGGTAATAAACAAATATGTCCATTACCAAATGCGAGAAAAAAACTGCTCACAACTGTAACTGGATTTTGCGTTTTATATAAAAATCGTGACATTTCTTGTGATAGCGGTTGATAATATAAGTTAAGTGAATTATTAAAATATGGATGCCGGTCGAGTCGAAATGGTGATTCTTAGGAACAAAAGTGTCATGACGGTTTTTAGAGATAGTTACATGAGCTACACTTTTGTCCAACCTATTTTATAATAAATCTTACGGTTTAGCTGACCTTAGCTGACAATTTAGGTGACCTTTGACCTTGATTAATTTTTTTTACAGACCTGGGATTGATTAGGCCTTTTTACATTTGATTTACAGTTGTTGTAACATTCGTGCCAATTTTCAGGTTTATGCGAATTATTGCAACCTTGAAAATCTAACTTGCCCAGGCTAATAGGAAATAATTTTAAAGATATGGTTTAGAGTAGCAATTCAAAAATTCTAGTTACACGGGTTATAATGTACTTTAAGTAGGTTGATAAGTGATACATTTTGGGAATAAAATTGGGCTACTATACTTAGAAAAAAAACATACAAAAATTTAAATTGCAATAGCTCCACCTCAAAAGACTTACCCAAGGCGAATTTAGTTACTGGCGATTTTAGATTTTCGCCGCTGTCCTTCTGAATGTTGAAATTATGTGTTTGCGAATTCATATTACAACAAACACATCATTTTAACATTCAGAAGGACCGCGGCGAAAATATATATTCGCCAGTAATACCCCTTGTATAAATCCGCCTTGAATTTCCCCATATGGGGCAATTCACGTCAAATGTCCCAAGCGCGCTATGCGGTGCAAAACAAGCTGCTTTTAGGCTAGCTGAAAAGCAGACAGAAAGTGGTGGAAAAAATCTAAAAATAAGATTTCTATAGATTTTTGTACGGGCTAACAGATGGTACTATGCTAAAATTGGTGGGTTGCCAAATTATCCCATGGTGAAATTTCGAAACGAAAATCTTTTGTAATTTTTCTCACCTATGGTAATTTTTAATTTCGTATTTACATAGAAATCATTAATAAAAAAGGGACTTTTTTATTTTTCCAAGTTATAAAATGCTTTAGACCGCGCTAAACCGCTTACCGTGCGCGTCACTTTAATAAAGTTATAACTTTGGAGCTACTTGATGTTTGAACCTGAAACTTTTACAAAAACTTTCTTAGATATTCATCTACAATACTGTATTAAAACAAAAAAAAATATTAACTTTATAACACATCTTTCACATTAGAAAAAAAAACCCTCTCAATTCTCATAATAAAGTTTGAAAACCGTTAGTTTTGTTTGTAATCAGTATTAAGAAGTGTTGTTAAACTTAAATCCTTTGGAGTAGTTTGTATTTTATTGGGTGAAAATTTTAAATCGATCGATACACAAAGGTCTGAGATATGTCGGGTTTAAATGAAATTTTTGTAAAAATTTTCTATCACAGTATGATGTTCTAATTCGTGCAAGCGAACGTTGCCGACGTAACGCGACGGAGTGCTGTGACTGGTTTGTTTTATTATTAAGAAAAATTACAAATAAAATTTCGTTTCGAATTTTTAAAAGAAATTGGAAAATTTCGGAAAATGCATAGCACCATCGGATAGCTCATACAAAAATCTATAGCAATCATAACTTTTGAATTATTTTTCCCATTCTCTGTCCGCTTCCCAGGTAGTCGAAAAGTAGCTTGTTTTGCACTAAGGCATCTAGTACCGAGATTCGGGATCCTACGCCCTTTTTTGATTCCCGAATTCTCGGGACCCCGGGCTACAATTTAATTTATGACCAAATTAAAATAAAACGACATTCAGACTCAGAATTATAAAACGCAAGCCTACAAATAATCAAATAATATATTACAATTCTAACACTACTATTATTCTATGTCATAGTATATATAACATATATATGAGGCATTCTTTTTCATATCGGACATCAAATTTGGAACCACAATTGCGAATGACTTCACATTTTTCTTTTTTTCTTCGGATATATGACATGTAAAATTTTTGATTTTTTCGTGATTCTGACTAAATAATCATGTACTTCTTCAAATTGTTATATCTCGGGTTCTGTTTATAGAAGAGACTTCATTCTTAACTCTCATCAAATAAATCACTTCGTCATAAAAAATTTTTTTTAAATAGTTCTTGAAAAACTCCCATTTTTTTGGAACATGGAGAATTAAACAAGGATTACGATGGTGTAATTTTAAATCCCAAATTATTTGGTCTTTATTATGCAAATCAACTTAAAATAGTTCAACTGTTAATAGCTACGTTAACCTTAGGACAATCATAACCATCGTAAAGCTTCTTTCTTTATCTTTAAAACGACGTTAAGATGAAGTCTCTACGGTGAGTTGAGCCAGAGATATAACGATTTGAAGAAGAACCTTGACTGATCATATCGCCGAAGAAAAAAGGAAAAAAAAATCCTCGAATACGTGTATAGAGCCCATAAAAAAATTTGAAGCGAATCGGAGACACGAATGAATTTCAATTCCATAGTTTTTAGTTTATTCAATTTGTAATTAACTTTTTAAACTGATATAAAATAAAGACATTTCTGTGCTTAAAACACACATTTATTTTTATTAATAGTACTCGCACTAAAGCAGAACTGCAAAACTAGTTTGTTAGCATATTTCAATTAATGGTAATAATATCCCGAAATATTACGGGATCCCGGGATTACTAATTACATATCCCGAAATCCCGGGATTCACAAAATGGTCCGGGATTGGATGCTTGGGACATTTGACGGGAATTGACCCTTACGCATTGATTTTTCCGTGTGTTTTTAATTTTTTTTTTAAATTTTGTCACCTATGTAATATGCTTAAGCTTGTTACTGGAGAAGATTGTTTTTAATACAGCTCGATTCATTTGAATAGGTACACATATTTTCCTACTTCCAAACTTATATCTGGACTTGTGGGCATCAGAGTAGCTTCTTTTTTATCTTGCTTTGCAAATGTTTTTGACAGATGAAGCCGGCACAGCATCGCATGAAAAAAGCAATAAATGGAGCCAGAACACAAAAGCTAGACCGAAATAACATTAGTTCTTTACGAGGTCAGCATCTTATTATCGAGATAGTTGTTGATGACTCCACAAGGGCACTACGGATTCCCCTACACACTTTTGTTCAGAAAATGTCAAAAAAGGGCATATATTTTACTTCACAAAGTTAAGAATGATGACTGGAATTTTGTACAAATTGCATGCATGAAAGGACAACTAAAAAATGGTGGTTTTCTCTGGCGAACGAACGTTCTTTGTTTCTCCTCCATGATCAAGAAGAGAGTATGGCTGTCTGAACTGGTCGAGAACAGTTGAGATTTCGAGTTTCTAACATTACGAATAATTCATGCAAAAGAATTATTAAGGACAATGTTTTTTAACATTTTTCGCATATTTTTACATCTTGTTCTTGAATATGCTAGCAAAATTACGCAACGATTCGCAGTACAGGAGCTGCAAAAATGAGGATAACGAAGCAAAGTCGTATTTTTTCAGAGTTCGTCCTATTCACAGGACCTACACCTATTTGGAAATGGATGTTTTGCAAAGTATGCATGTGATGATTGGCAGTTGTTTTTTCCGGCGATTAAAGTGGTAAGTAGCGAGATGTCCTAGATTTTTCAACGCAACTCTAGTATTGTCATTCGGATAGTGGTTTTTTCCATACATTGGAATTAAGGATGTTGTATCCAATACTAAAAGTGTTGCATAGTAGCTTTAAAATGAATGGTATGCTTTTGTTGGTTCAATCTAGTCCTTTCCTTGTGTTAAAGCCACTCTTCCTATTCAAGTGAATCAAAATAATAAGCATAATTTTCCTGTAGTTTGATAAAATGTGGAATAAGATCTAAAAGAAACTTCCCTGGTGCCCACAAGTCCAAATATAACCTTCGATTTTGAGGAAAATATGTGTACCTAGTAAAGTCAATCGAGCTATATGTACTCGTTAAAACTTCCAATATATTTTTTTTTTAGATACATTTTGTTATTTATATCTTAAAAATACTAACCAATAGTAGAACCAGAGCATGAAGAAGTGATAGGGCATAAAGCATATTCCGAATATAACAACAAATGCCAACACCGTCCATGCCACTTTTCGTCGGGCGCGCACCTGCATCAAAAGTAAAACGGTATTAACTATAAAATATGTATATGTATATAAAATGTAATAAATACTATATTTGTTATTCATTTGATTTATCGCTATTTTACTAAATAATAAAAAAGCTAAAAAAAGTTTTTTAGTAGATATTTGATTATAAAATCCCCAGCTGGTTGATGGTCCATAGGTTAATATGTATACCAATAAATATTTTTTAGAGTTTTTAAAAGAAGATTAATAGATAGTTTCTACTCATATAGGATAAATCAAGGCGAATTCATGTAAGGAGGTGTTTCCCGAGCAGCTGGATTTTCGCCTCGGTGATTCTTAATGTCAAAACCTATACATAAAACTGGGTCCGACATCTGACTTTAAAAAGAAAATTTCCTTGATTTAGCGCACTAATTGGCCACTTTTGCCTACTCTTGAAAGCGCCAAACACTTAAAAACCGCAGTTCAAACGCAAAAATTCGTTTCTCCAATAATGATAAGGGTAAACTGAAGTAAGAAGAAGAAGAAACTGAAGTATTTCGTTGCCCTT
This sequence comes from Rhagoletis zephyria, assembly GCF_001687245.7. Classification (NCBI taxonomy): domain Eukaryota; kingdom Metazoa; phylum Arthropoda; class Insecta; order Diptera; family Tephritidae; genus Rhagoletis; species Rhagoletis zephyria. The sequence goes on from NW_016159667.1 coordinate 29,204, forward strand.
TTATTTGCAGAAAACACACCCTTTCCACGTCAATTAGCCCAATCGCTTCGTAAGGGAAACCTGACCCTGTCTTCTTGTGCATTGACTTTTAATTTACACGAGTTAATTAATCATCGCTGTGCTAAGCTGATAACACTACTAAAATACTGAAACAAAAAGTGGGAGTTATTTAACTACTCACGCTTTCGGATTAGCATTGGATAGAAGAAAGGAAACATCATATCTTTTTACAACTCAATCTACCAGTGCCCGTAATGCATATCATCCTCAACTGATGATTAATGACGCCTGTTGACCGATTTTCCCACCTACATATATACTATGTAGGTAGAGCCACCTGGCTGAATAGCTGAAACGTTTTCTTCTTCAATAGTACTCCTAGTGGGCAATATGGGTGTGCCACTTGGGCAAAGTGTTTTGTTAAGCAGTGACGTTGTAATTTCCGACTCACCTGTCGCATCGCTCCCTGCATCTCGCCAGGCACACTTGCTGCGTACATCAAATGCCGCGCTATTAGTACGTAAAAAGCGCCGATTATGAACAAAGGTATGGCATAGTAGATCAGAAAGCGCATCATCACCATAGCTTTGGCATACCTCACACCCCACTCCTGCGGATAGGGGTAACACACGGCGAACGATTTGTTGCTATTGATTTCGATTCGCTACTTGCACGAAAAGGAAGAAAGAATGAAACGTGAATTACTTCTATTTTTTGGTTGGTTACATATTTATTAATGAGTGTGGGCATGTAAGTATACGTGATTCCGGAGCAACTCGTTCACCTTTACATTAGTGCCTATTAGCGCAGGTACAGCACAGAGTATAGCCAAAAGCCAAATGGACACGGCAATGGCGATGGTCATGCGAGTTGCACGTTTGCCACCACCTATAATAAAGATACAAAAATACTATATGATCTTATTTATTTTGGTATTTTAACTCGATGCATACAGCTTTTCGGATTCTAAGGGTGAGATAATGGAAACGCAATTTAAAGTGTTTCTACTCACCGTGCGCATGGAATTTCCTTAATGGGTCCACTATGGCAAAGTACCGATCACCTGAGAGTGCTGTAAGTGTGAAAACGGAAACGCCAATCGATACATCTTTAAAAAATTCAGATAACGTGCATAGGAAGCTGCCCCAAGGCCACGAATCTACGGTGTAGACTGTTGAGGTTAGTGGCACTGTGGTGAGGATGACCAGCAGGTCAGCAATCGCCAAAGACAGAATGTATCTGGAGGATGAAAGCAATTTAAGGATATTAAAAAAGGATGTATAAATACGACTATTGAGAGAGAACTTATTAATAAAGAAAAATTAGTTTATTTGGCAATAGCAGGAGCATCTGAGTTAGTCAATTGGGATTTTGGGAATATACTGTTTTTTTTTTATAGAAAATATAATTTGTATACAATATACGCATACTACATACCAGTGGCGTAACCAAGGGGTGGAGGATATATGTATGCTCCTTTGTCAATGAACTGATATTTTTTACCTTTGATTTAATAAGGCAATAATCTTTCATCCTTCTGATTTATAATATTTTTCAGAATAATGACAAAATACAAATAAATACTAGTGTTCGCCCAGCGCCTGAAATTCAACCACTAAAATTTAGGGGAGTTGAGTTGAGTGCATATAAAGCACATTTAACTGATGAAAGCATAAATCGTTTTTAAATTCGATGTTTACATAAAACTTATAGTAGTTTTATTTTAATTTTGAGCCCTTTTTCAGTTTTTATACCGCTAAATAGCGCGTAAAATACATCATTTCATTAATATTTCGTTTAAAATGCCTAATTTCCTGCAAAAAAATAAGAATTTACAAAAGGAATTTCACTACTAATTTCCCAATTGCGTACTTTTCTACTACCATTTTCGCACCAAGGGATTTCATTATTTCCCTTTCTCTGTCCTTGGTAAATACAACCTTTTGTAAGGGGCCTTTTATTATTGAATCATGGACTTTGACAATAAGCCATCGTCTGGACTTTGCCCCGATAGGAGTAGTTTTTTCCGTTTTGACGAAATAATTTGAATGCTACTTTTCTGCTCCGCTCAACTTAAAATCTGATCCGTTTTTTTGCATCAACAAATATACTTTTCAACTAGAAAGGAGGTGGGGGTTTTGATAGCAAACTAAAAGGTATATTTTATCTTTTTATCGNAATATAATTTGTATACAATATACGCATACTACATACCAGTGGCGTAACCAAGAGGTGGAGGATATATGTATGCTCCTTTGTCAATGAACTGATATTTTTTACCTTTGATTTAATAAGGCAATAATCTTTCATCCTTCTGATTTATAATATTTTTCAGAATAATGACAAAATACAAATAAATACTAGTGTTCGCCCAGCGCCTGAAATTCAACCACTAAAATTTAGGGGAGTTGAGTTGAGTGCATATAAAGCACATTTAACTGATGAAAGCATAAATCGTTTTTAAATTCGATGTTTACATAAAACTTATAGTAGTTTTATTTTAATTTTGAGCCCTTTTTCAGTTTTTATACCGCTAAATAGCGCGTAAAATACATCATTTCATTAATATTTCGTTTAAAATGCCTAATTTCCTGCAAAAAAATAAGAATTTACAAAAGGAATTTCACTACTAATTTCCCAATTGCGTACTTTTCTACTACCATTTTCGCACCAAGGGATTTCATTATTTCCCTTTCTCTGTCCTTGGTAAATACAACCTTTTGTAAGGGGCCTTTTATTATTGAATCATGGACTTTGACAATAAGCCATCGTCTGGACTTTGCCCCGATAGGAGTAGTTTTTTCCGTTTTGACGAAATAATTTGAATGCTACTTTTCTGCTCCGCTCAACTTAAAATCTGATCCGTTTTTTTGCATCAACAAATATACTTTTCAACTAGAAAGGAGGTGGGGGTTTTGATAGCAAACTAAAAGGTATATTTTATCTTTTTATCGACACGATTGTTACATTGGTAGGCTACAGCATCTTTGCAAATACATTTGAATTCCATCCAAAATGTTCGAGACATCAATCCTTTTCATAAAAAAATACGCGTTCGCAAATGACTGGTAAGAGAAAAACAACCTTGCCATCGTGAATAGGTCCTCACAATTGCCCGATTTGAACCCGATCGAAAAAGATTGCTCTGTCTAAAGTTTTGTAATTGCGTCGTTGTCCAATGATGTAACAATTGTCCCGTTAATGAAAGATGGAAATAACTTTTTTTTAATTTGACTTAGACATTTTAACTTTAATGATAATTGCTTCCTGGGTTAAACTGCCTTCACACGGGTCGATTTTCTGGTAGATTTTTGTCGTTCAACCAAAAGCGACCAGCGGAAATGACAACTCAGTCGTAAAATGTAAATGCTTTGGCTAGTCGATTTTTCAGTCGACAGAAATCGACCCTTGTGACGGCAGCTTGATGGTCTGATTATGCATACTTCGCAAAACTTCGCATAAATTGCAAACTGTCAGGTGAAAATCTGTTGAATGCATTTTGTATGTATTCCATTATTTACCCAGAAATCAAGAGAACTTGTAGAAAATGAGCGATCTATTGAGCTTAGATTTTGCCTCACGTTTTCTTAAGTGACATTTTAATTGCAGTGGAACCAATAGCATTATTTTTTACAAAGGTGCATGGAAAGCATATTAGGGGGATTCACGACTCTATCCATGTGTTCAAAAACCCATATGCAACAACCTTTATTTACGGTTGATTGAGGCACACTGTGAGTATTTACAGTTTTCCTTTTGTTTATTTAATTTTTTTTTTGTAAAAATATAATGCAATTTTTAAACTTTTCACAAACTAAAGCTTATAAAGAAAACTCCTTTTCCATTTCTTGGGCAGCATTTTATATGAATTTTTCGTTATTCTTGAGACAAAGGAGTGTGCCATTCTAATGACCTGCAGTGAATAGGTTAATAAAATTTTTAGAAAAATTTCGGATATGCTGTTTTAAAGCGCATTTAATTATATTATAGCAATCGAGCTGAGAGCAACCGGGAAAAGTAGATATGGTACAGAAGGAAGATGTAGTCCACCAACTATCAAAAATGCACATATGCACATAAAAATACATATTTACTTTTTGTCCAGTTTTAAGTATAACTTTTCAGCAAACACGTAGGTACAATATGAAATTTTAATTTACATCACTCGTGCGACAAATACTATTGTGACGTCAGCGAAAGGGTCCCTGCAGAAAAAAATTATCAATTGATAAAAAATAACCTACTTGTAGTTAGCTTTTTGCGGGATTTCTATAAAATATATAATTTGTAGTTAGCTACAAAAAGCTAACTTGAAACAAGTGGACAAGTAATGCAGCAGTAAAGCTCGAGATTGTTTTCTTTAAACGCGTTTCTATTTAAATATTCTGCACTTCGTAAATACTTTTTCGAATTGAGGACAAATTAAAGGGAGATCGAAATTTCATATTATCATTTTGAAGTTATGTCTGACGGAGTTCGAATATGGGACCACCTACAGGAGAATATGTAAACAAATATGAAATGTAATAAAATAAATAAAGTAAATAAAATAAATAAAAATAAAAAAATAAAAATAAAATATTTTATTTTTTCTATTGATATTTTATGTCCAAAAGTAGTTAGTTACAAGTTAGTTACATCAAATGCAGAGGTAGCCACCCCTGACTACATCTAATGCAGAGGTAACCACCCTTGACTATTTCGCGGCCATCGCCATAGAAATATAGTTAGCTTTCGTCAAAGAAAATATACAGATAATAATTGACTTTTAGCTCCTTCCTAATCAACATAAAGTTAGCTTATAGTTAGACACATTTCCTGTAGGGGTAGATGCTGTCAAATCGACAAATAGAGGGTTAGCGGTCCGCGAAGGCGCCACCTTTCTTACCGTGCATCGTGGTGCGCGGCCATATACGTATGTATATCAAATCTACAGAGAGCACGCGGGCGCTGTTTTGAGTATCACTGATGTAGATGAAGATAAGAGAATTTAATTTTCCTTAGGTAATTAATTTACATTTGAATTTGACCGAGTAACTTTAAAAATTCATAAACTACCCAATAAACATTGTGGCGAACTTTCGAAAATGGCCTTCGATATCCAATATGCATATCGAACTGAGAACGAACTCATAACCAACCTTGGTTTCCAATGTTCATAGTGTATTGGAAATACACTCGAGATGGGTTCGAAAAAAATGGAAACCATGGTAACAAGGGAGAAAGTGAAATCCAGCTCATTCTCGAAGGGAAATATAAGACAATCTCTCTCTCTCAATAAAATTTCAGTTCGATAATGGACTGGATTTTGGATTCATAACGAAGGAAAAGTACATTGGATAACGAAGGTTCCGTTTTGCTGGAGAATATTCTAGTTCTCGAATCGAATACTAACCTATGCCACATTCGTTATCGAAGGTGAGAGACGAAAAAAATATTCGTTTTCCAATCATTTTCGAATTGTTAATCAAGCCCAATGTTTATTTGGGTAAGATTTCTTTTGAGAATTCATTACGAGAAAAAATTACTATGGTTAACTGCCTAACATCTCAAGTGAGTAAATTTTCTACAGCTCTTGATTGTGTCACCCAACTTCAAACGAAACTCCTGGCGGAGTGTAGTAAAAGATTTGGTCTCATTGAATACAACACCTATGCAGCTTTAGGAACTATCCTCGATCATCGCTTCAAGAATCATAATTTTCAAGATGCGAACGCTTGCGGTCGGGCAATTTTTAAACTAAAAAGCCTTATTCAAGTAGACGCTAATACCAGCTCCGAAGAAAACGTTGTTAAAGAAGATTTTGACTTTTGGTACCAACATAAAAAGCTTGCGATTGGACAAAAACGAAAACAGTCTACAAAAGAAGACGAATTGTAGTTTTATTTATCAAACCCCGTCTGCTCTATAAAATCCAATCCGTTAGAGGAATTGGAGGATTTAAAATCAACCGATCCAATGTTATACAAATAGGCGCGCGCATGTATCTACACACAGTTGCGACTTCCATACCATGCGAGAGATTATTTTCAAAAGCTAGGATCACACTCATCAAGAAATCAACTTACTGGAAAGCATCTGGAAAAATTATTGTTTTTGGGCAGCGCGACAAAATTCGAGTTTTTCAATTGACGGCTTGTAGTACCTAATGAATTATTTAAACAATTTTGCAAATTAGTATATACTCTTAATTTTTATCAGAATGATCATGGTATATTTCCGAAAGAAGTTGATTTGCGTCTAAATATTTTTCTTTTTGTATTTCAAGGCCATCGGACAAAATGCCAAAAGTACAAATTCTAGAACAGCCACATAGAGCTTTGATGTAAAAGAAAAGGTTGCTTTGTGCAAAGAAAGACCTATTATCGTCTCATTAAAAATGATAAACATGATAACTTCTTCCAGAAATTTAGCACTATTACTCTGCAAAAATGCTGTTGGACAGTGTTATAATTAGATATTTTTTATTAATTAATTAATTTGTATGAAATAAATATAAACAAATAAAATATGTACATAAAAAGAAGCAAATCTTGTATAATTTTTAAAAACAATTTATTGGACTATACACTTTTTTTTTTTGTTTTTTGAGGGTCCATCCCAGTAAAACTTGTTTTAAAACCTGGAAGTTTTTCTTAAAAAAATCTAAAAGATTAATCTAAAATCAATAATGATAGTCACATAAGTTAATTTGGCACATATGTGATACCGTTTTTTAATACAAACAAACATAAACATATTTCAATTCTTATATAGGTACAAATCTCGATATAAGTAGGTATCGATACTTTTAGCCCGATACTTTGTAGGTATCGATACTTTGTTTCGATGCTACTTCCAAGTACAGGTATCGATACTTCTATGGTATCGTTTCATCCCTAGTGAAGACTACTGGATCTGGTTCTGGGATCGCAGGTTCGAGGCCGCTTGGAGGTGGTTAAGATTTTTAAAGTTAGATCAATGTTAGTAGGAATAAGGTATACTAATGCCTTTCATAGGGGATGAATTGGCAGACTATCTCATCAACTGGTATGATGCTACTAGTATTTATACTAGTAGATGCTGATGCATAGACTGACAATTGACATCTCGTAGGACATCGCAATGTTAAAAATACCAGTCGCTAACATTGAAAAATGATAGAACGTGAACTAGTTGGGCTGAAACGCAAACTGGTAGAATTCTAGTTCACAACTAGTAGCTTTCCCTGCAGGGATGCTGGTTCACAACTAGCAATTTTCCCTGCAGGGATGTTATATGCATGATGTCGAAAATGTCGATAATGATGTTTAACCGGCAGGTAGTGATAACCAAACATTAAACAACCGGCCTTAACCAATCTCCGGTTAAACATAGTTATCGACGTTACCGACTCCCTGTTGAATGCATGGATTCGAAGACGTCGATAACGATGTTTAACCGCAGATTGATGTTAACCAGACATTGAATAACCGGCCCTAAGGAGTCGAAAATGTCGATAACGATGTTCCCCGATGATTAGGGTCAACCAGACTTTGAGCAACCGGCTCTAATTCTCCAAGCTAAACATCGTCATCGACGTTTTCGACTCCTAACATATAACATGTGATCGATAAAGCAGTCGATGTGCATAACTGAAGGATATACCTCCAGTTAGCGTTCACTAGACATGGTGCAAACGGCCTATACAAATTTTTGTTGACCCAACTTTACTGTTTTATCAATATTTGTCACGCTCATAATTAAAAAAATAAATAAAATAAAACAAGGCCATTTCTGTCAGTTTTAGTATGAAATTAGGCTGTGTGTAAAATTTTAGCCAGACCGAAGCCTTCATGTAGAATCTTGTTACGTTTAATTTGGTTTGGAATAGCCATATAGTATTTACTTGCATTTACATAGATAACTCTTTGAAAAATACTTTAATTACCTCCAGTTAGCGTTCACTAGACATGGTGCAAACGGCCTATACAAAATTTTGTTGACCCAACTTTACTGTTTTATCGATATTAAAAAAAAAAATAAATAAAATAAAATAAGGCCATTTCTGTCAGTTTTAGTATGAAATTAGGATGTGTGTAAAATTTTAGCCAGACCGAAGCCTTCATGTAGAATCTTGTTACGTTTAATTTGGTTTGGAATAGCCATATAGTATTTACTTGCATTTACATAGATAACTCTTTTAAAAATACTTTAATTGAGAAATATCCGTTTGCAAACGATAAAAAATTTTAACCATTTTCTTATTACTTTCTTGCGCTGATTTATTGATTTGTTTACAAAGCAAAGTGCAAAATTGTATGTAGGCGACCTACCAAAATTGCAGTGAACCGAACGGAATTCCAGTAAGTTCTTGCACGATGAAATACTGAGTTGGTTTTAGCTTCACTGTTGACACTCATTTGGTCAGAGGCCAATTTATACACACGATATCATCCTCAATTACAGTGTGAAGAGACAAATTGGCTGTCATAAATTTTCATTCATCATCCCCAGCACAAGATTGCTGTTGCTGGATAACTCAGATGTCTATGTGGCAGCTAAATGCCTAAATTCTGTACCGAGCGATACAGATTTATGCTGACATTAATCAAAATGGAAACAATTTGTTACAGACCACAAAGACTAGTTGACCAGACAGTAAGAAGTTAGAAAAAAAATGAATGAAGCCAAAATAGAAATAACAATTGGGGTATTCACAACGGTGCCGTAATTGTATATTGGTGTATGTCGTAAAGTTTAAAAGCTTAAATAGATAAATGTTTAGAGGACTTGAAACCACAACCAACTTTTTTGTAGCACTGTGAAAATTCATAATATGACTTTTGTTGGCCCTTGCAAACCCCTTTCATATATTTTTAGCCGTTTAAAGTTTACGACCTACAACAATACGACACCTACGACACCGTTCTGAATACCCCAAATGAAAGAAATTTTTGTTAACAGCCGGGTGTGCATATGTTTAGCAGTTGGGCGGTGTGTAAGACATTCTTGTGAAAATATATCTGGGCATAAATTATGATGTCATTATTATTCGGAACGTTATGTACATTTTACGGCAATTGACTCGGTTCTCCCAAAACGGTTTTTTGAATTGCAATAGGCGGTTTTATTGCAATCTTTATTTTTCACAATCAACAATCCGGTCTTTTCATTTCATACAAATCTTGATGTCTCAATAAAAGTTTAGGGTTTTTCGAAGTTTTCAAGGCTTTTTCCAGCTCAAGATAAATCCCTAAATAGTTTTAAAATTATATCTTAGGTTATTTGGGGAAGAACACTGTTATCATACTTGATTCCAATGAATTCATGTTCGGCGTTTAAACGTTCTGTACGCGTTTGGCCGAGCCTTACCACCAAATCTTGTTTTGCTTCTTGACGCTTCAAAATTATGAATGATACGCATTGATAGCTTAATGAATTTCAAAAACACTAAGTTCCGATAACTCGATAAAATTCGATAACTCTACAAATATCGATAACTGACGATAAATTTAGATAAACTTTACTTATCGCGATATATATCGCAAACTGGAGTTTGATAGCTCCATAAATTTCCATAACTATCGACAAATTCAGTAGCCTGATATACTCTGATAACTTAATAGGATTCGATAAATCGGGATAACCTCATAAATTCATGTAATTCTAGAAATTTCGATTTCCCACCGATATAATTTGAAAATTCCAAAAACTTTGGTTCCACAAACCGACAAATTTCGATAACTACCAACAAATTTCGATCAATTAACAAGTATAGATAACTCGATCATTTAAAAGAACTCGATAAATCACAATTCGATAAATTTCATTAATTCGATAAACTCCGATAGCTCTATAAATTTAGATCACTCGACAAATATTGATTATTCATTAAATATAATACAAAATAAAACTTCATTCACTTGATAAATTTCGATAGTTCGATAAATCGGATAAAACAATCGGTGTATTAATTTCGACAATTAAGTTTATGCGCTAACTCAATAAACAGTGAACAATTTCAATACATCCATTCCGATAACTTAATTAACATAGATCATGCGATAAATTTCGATAAATATAAACTTCGGTGATGAGAAACTTGATGACTCTCGATAACTAAAATTCCTGATGACTGGATATATTTCGATTCGTAACGAAAACTTTCAATGTATTTTCTTAACCTTTCAGTTACTCTAATACTCATGTATATTATGTATTCTCATTCACCTTCACAATTTCTTTCTTCATCTTCACATTTATCTCCATTATAAAGTTGCATTTTTAGGTTGCAAAAATAACTATATACAAATACGAAAATTTTAAATGACGATTTTGTCGTAGTTTTCAACCAAATTTGAAACTCTCCTCATCTACAGAAAAATACCTTTCCAATCGTGTTCTTGATTTTGAAATCAGTTCGGTATAATTACCAAACGAAGGTGGACAAAATTTATGTCAGCGTATAAATCGAGCTGAATAATCGAACCCCCTAGTACATATGGATATATGTGCATTTGTATTATTTCTAGTTCCGTACTAGGTATTTATCTCCAAAAACGAACTTCTTATTCTTTATTGGCACTTTAACCGCCTAATCGATTTTGGCCGAGTCCAAAACATCACGCCAGTCATTTCTCTTCTGTGCCAACTGACGCCAAGTGAAGCAAAGTCCTTCTCCACCTGATCTTTCCATCGCAGTGGGGGCCTACCTCTTCCTCTGCTACCACCAGCGGGTTCCGAGTTGAATACTTTCAGAGCTGGAGCGTCGGTGTCCATTCGAACGGCATGACCAAGCCAGCTGAGCCGCTGTATTTTAATTCGCTCCACTGTCCATATCGTTGTAAAGCTCATATAGCTCATCGTTCCATCGTCTGCGGTACTCGCCGTCGCCAACGCGTAAATCCTCCTCAAAATCTTTCTCTCGAATACTCCATGAGCCGCCTCATAAGATGGTGTCATTGTCCATGCTCCAGCGCCGTAAACCAGCACGGGCATGATGAGTGAGCGTGGTTTTCGTACGTCGAGAGAGGACTTTACTCCTGAACTGCCTACTCAGTCCAAAGTAGCACTTGTTGGCAAGAGTGATTCTGCGTTGGATTTCAATGCTGACATTATTATCGGTGTTAATGCTGGTTCCCAAGTAAACGAAATTCTCTACTTTCTCGAAATTGTAACTGTCAACAGTGACGTGGGTGCCAAGGAGCGAATGTGCTGACTGTTTGTTTGTTTCGTTTACCACCAGACCCATTCCCTTTGCTTCCCTATCCAACTTAGAAAAGGCAGAACATACTTCGCGGTTTTGTTACCGATGATGTCGATG